>NC_074677.1:23090644-23198144 GCF_029448725.1 Salvelinus fontinalis | reverse complement strand
AGCATAGAGATCAATAACCAACATTTAAAAAATCTGCCAACCTGTCAACCAACCAACAAACATTAAACACTACAGGATGCTATTGTCAGTTTGTACTGATATAAAGCATTTGTGTCTACGACATCCTACATAACGCAGCACCATAACCAATGAAAGAGATTTCCCTATAATGGGGTAGGCAACTAGATTCAGCCACAGTCTGATTTTTATTGGAGCTGATGGTCGGGGCTGGAACATAATTATAATAATTTGCACACTGCAAATTGACCACAAATAACTAAGTCTAGAAAGAGATTGTATTTGAAAATAACTATAATTTCATACCTTGAATTACATTGAAACACAATCAAATATGTTTCTTGGAAACAGATTTCCTAATAAAAAATTTTTTTTTGCTGAATTCCTGGTAATTTTACAAAAAACTAAACACATTTTTTTAATAAAAAGTTTGGGGACCCCAAAAAAATCACTCAGGCGGTTTTGGCCCGTGGGCCGCCTGTTACCGACCTCTGCCCTATAAACACCAACAAAGAGAAAACGCATCATCAAAGAGGATTTATTGAGTGGAGTTTAACAATGTGAAAATTGTATCTTAAAGTATGCATTTTCAGGTGCTTTTCTTGTGAAAACAGTCCAGAGTGTACCTCACAGCAGGGTCCACAACAGAAACAACGATAATCATCCAATGCTCTACACCCAGGAGAAGATTGGAGCACACCTTTTGTGTACGATTTGTTCTTAATCATTTTATGCCTCTGCTTTGAGAAGCCTAAGTCCTTTCAAGTGACAGATAGGTGGCACTTTTTAAAACATTTCATGTGGTCTTCAAGGAGGAGTGCTCAGGCCTGCATCTACACAGTGTATAGGACTGTTATGACGTTGGCCTGGGGGTAGGTTTATGACAGTCATAAATACCTCTCCCCCCCTTTTTCCTCTCTCTACCCTACTGATGTGTCATTTGAAAATCCCTTGGTTAACATAGAGATTCTGGGAACATCAGAAGGTGGGGGGAAATGAACCATATTTTGGTAATTCGACCAGTTGAACATATGCGTTGGTACTTAATGAATATGATGTCAGTTCGGTTGTCATCTGGGACATTCTCATCAATGATAGGATGACATAAACTCTACAGTGGAAAGCCTACACATTAGAGTTATCAGATTAACATGGAATTGTTGGGCAATTTAAACGTTTGAATATAAAATTATTGGTGAAAAGATGAAATGTAATTTTAGCTTCCAAATGAGAGATTTGGGTTTTCATAAGGTTAGGGCTCTGCTCAATCAGTGGCCCGCCCCTGTGAAGAGACATGGGTAATAAAACTATGAAAACACACCCTTCTCCCTCCACTATATAAAGCCTTGATGAAAATGTAACCTCCTGTTCCGGGTACATTAGGATGACGATCCGATGTCAGAATGGTTCAGATAATAACTACAGAACGAAGCCAACCTCAGCGTGAGCTTTGGTTGCGAATGGTATGAACTTTGAACTCTTATTCACTTCAGAAGTGATACCTCCTAGCCGTTGAGTTAGCAACAACAGCTGCAAACGTGGGCTAGGAAAGAACAGACAGAGTATCCCCTCTACCACACAACGACGTTACTACAACGTATCCAATTTACCAGCAGAGACATTCTTCAAAGGACAAAGGACTCTGTTGGGCAACACGGCCTTCCATCTACCACCAACCTACCGAAGAGCAGCTCAGAGTAAATATTTATTGCATTTTCCTTTTCCAAGTGGGCGGTAATTCAGAATGCATAAGATACTGTATTTACGATAGCATGGCTTCTCCCTTTGTTCCTCAAGTCTTCCCGCTCTTTCACTCAAACCCAGCTCCCTTTTCTTTTGTGTAACCAGCTGTCATATCTGTTCCGTCCGCTAGGGACGTTTTCCTTTATGACGGAATTTGTAATCAAGGTATGATTCATTCTGTGTATATGGAATTCTGTGTGATTAGTTGGGTATTTAATAAATAAATAAATAAACCCAATTTTGTATTGCTGATTCAACTTGTTAGCCAATGTTTGTGAAGATAACCAAGAATTTATAATTTTCAGATGAGACTGAAATAAGGTGACGATTAATATTGACTGCAATTGATATAAAATATTACCAGGTCTTTAAGAGTTTATTCGGAAGATAACTGCTCTATAAATATTCTTTCGTGGTGCCCCGACTTTCTAGTTAATTACATTTACATGATTAGCTCGATCAGGTAATTGTCACGCCCTGACTTTAGTTATATTTGGTTTCTTTATTATTTGGTTAGGTCAGGGTGTGACAAGGGTGGTTTGTTTAGTTTTTGTATTGTCTATGGGTTTTTGGCTTGTCTAGGGTTTTTGTTATCTATGGGGATTTTGTATTGTCTAGGGGTAATTAGGTTGATGGTGGCCTGGATGGGTTCCCAATCAGAGACAGCTGTTTATCGTTGTCTCTGATTGGGAAGCCTATTTAGGTTGCCATTTTCCAAGTTGGTTTTGTGGGTAGTTGTCCTTGTTACTTGCCTGGATGCACTACGTTGGCGTCACGTGTCGTTTTGATATTTATTGTTTTTGTTGGCGACATCGGTAAATAAGTATGCACGCTCAAAACGCTGCGCCTTGGTCCACTCCTTTAAACGGCCGTGACAGTAATATTAATTACAGAGAAAGGATGCATGTCATATCACTTAATCCGGCATAGCCAAAGACACGACAGGACTGTTTATCCATTCATGGAAAATGTAGGCCTCCTTCTCTGGATCCAGAATCCAACTCCATTGGTTACTCATTTCAAAGGTGAAATTATGTATTTACAGATTCATGTAAAATTAAAAAGTGGAGGGTGCTCAACCAACGTGAGTCAAGGTGCAACCAAAACATTTGATAATCATTAAAAACAAAAAGACGTAATGCTCGCTGACCATTGAAAACTTGTTAAATTCAAGTTAAAAGATGAATGTTTAGGCCATCAATGGCCTTCATCAAAACAATGACACAAAAGCTCCCTTTATACCTCCTGTCTGTTGTCTTGATATTGTACACATTCTGATTGTGGCCACATTTGGCGACAGGTGTAAACAATCAAAAGATGCATTGCGATCTGATTGTGATTAGATATTTCTGACCACCTCTGCAGGTAGTCGAAGAAGCATCTTGTACGGATAGCCTTGAAGTGTACATGCAACCTGACAACGAATGCTATAAAGTTGGCCAACGTCACGATGTTCCCGCCCTCTCAAATAAATCACACTGGCCAGTTGAGGTATTAATTCTGGACAAGGATACCTGTACAATTCCTCCAGAAATAGAAACCAAGTGCCTACTGGCACTGCGGTAGGATTCCAAAGTCGAATTAAGCAATAAGGCCCAAGGAGATGTGGTACATTGGCCATATATCACAAACCCCAGAGGAGCGTTATTGCTATTATAAACTGGCTTCCAAAGTCATTAGAGCAGTAAAACAAAATGTTTTGTCATACTCGTGGTATACGGTCTGATATGCCATGGCTTTCAGCCAATCATAATTCAAGGACCAAACCACCCAGTTTATAATCGAAATCCCGCATATAGAAAATAAGACATTCATGAAAAGGTACTGTATCATCCAGAATGAGAGAAAGAGGTTCCCTGTTTCCATTCCTACTCCCAATGCCAGTGCAAAATCAAACATTTTGAAAACATCATACCAAAAGGCCAAGGACTGTTATAGCAGTAGTGGGAATGGGAGAACCCAATGCACATTTTATTCATAGCTGGACATGGTATTGGGTGACCATCCCATCACCCGCCCACCGTTCATTCTGGACAGTACTGTGGCAATATTGAGGGAAGCTGCTGGGCGCTTTATCAACTTTTTGTGTAATGTGAATACTCTAATTCAGTTGCTATATCAGATATGAAAATAATACAGTGGTATAATACAGTGGCTTTCTTATGGACATTTTATAAAAATCCCCTCTGGCTAGATCTAAAGGTACAGGTGGAAGATTTGGCCTACACATTATACAGTCCCTTGCAATACACTTGTCATGCACTGCGCTCTTATGCTGCAACTCCATCAGTCCGTCCCATGCTTCCCCAATACATTTGTAGTTTAGTTTAAATTATGTATTATACAGTACCAGTCTATCAACCCTCCATGAGTGGAGATGTATGTTATCAACATTCTAAAGATTGATTCAATACATCGTTTGACATGTTTCTACTGACTGTTACGGAACTTTTGGACATTTCGTCACGTTATAGTGGAGGCGCTTTCTAACTTTGGAATTGTTTACTGAAGGCGCGAACCAAAGTAGCTAATTTGACATAAGTAACGGACATTATCAAACAAATCAAGCATTTATTGTGGACCTGGGATTCCTAGGACTGTATTCTGATGAAGTTCATCAAAGGTAAGGAAACATTTATCATTTATTTTCTGGTTTCTGTTGAGTCCAACATGGCGGCTAATTTTACTATTGTTCTGAGCTCCGTCTCAGATTATTGCATGGTTTGCTTTATCCGTAAAAAAAATTGAAATCTGACACAGCGGTTGCATTAAGGAGAGGTATATCTATAATTCCATGTGTAAAACTTGTATTATCATCTACATTTATGACGAGTATTTCTGTTGAAACGATGTGGCTACGCAAAATCACTTGATGTTTTTGGAACTAGTGAATGTAACTTGCCAATGTAAACTCAGATTTTTTTATATAAATATGAACTTTATCAAACAAAACATACATGTATTGTGTAACATGAAGCCCTATGAGTGTCATCTGATGAAGATAATCAAAGGTTAGGGATTCATTTTATCTCTATTTCTGCTTTTTGTGACTGCTATCTTTCGCTGGAAAAATGGCTGTGCTTATTGTGGTTTGGTGGTGACCTAACATAATCGTTTGTAGTGCCTTCGCTGAAAGCATATTTGAAATCGCACACTTTGGTGGGATTAACAACAAGATTACCTTTAAAATTATATAAGACACATGTATGTTTGAGGAATTTTAATTATGAGATTTCTGTTGTTTGAATTTGGCGCCCTGCTCTTTCACTGGCTGTTGTCATATTGTAACGGCGTTCCTCTTCCTCTTCATCCGAAGAGGAGGAGCATGGATTGAACCAAGACGCAGCGTTGTAACTTGACATGATGAATTTATTTAACAAGACGAAGACGAAACGAAATACACTTGAATAATTAACAAAATAACAAAACTGAGAAGACAGACCTGTACGACGAACTTACATGAAACACGAAGAATGCATGAACAGGAAAACTGACTACATAAAACGAACAAACAAACAACACCGAAACAGTCCCGTGTGGTGTAACATACACAGACACTGACACAGGAAACAACCACCCACAACAAACAATGTGAAAACGCCTACCTTAATATGGCTCTCAATCAGAGGAAATGAAAACCACCTGCCTCTAATTGAGAGCCATATCAGGTCATCCTATAACCAACATAGAAACACATAACATAGACTACCCACCCAAACTCACGCCCTGACCGTCAAACACATACAAAATAACAGAAAACCGGTCAAGAACGTGACACATATCGATCCCGTTAGCGGGATTGCAGCCATAAGAAGTTTTAAGGACTCTTTATGCTACTTTTAGATGTACACTTTATTCCTTTATAAAGGCATAGTATTTGCATTATTTGCATGCTCCTTTACACTTTTTATCCATTGCTGCTTTTATCCATTTTCATAATTTCACCTTGCGTCTGGCTATAGATGATCGTATTAGAGGTTCTTCAAAATACTAACTGTTGGTGTGCCAATTCTTATAAGACCTGCCTAAACACAACCAATGCACTTAGGCCTACAAAGCTGTTTTACTGGTTTTAAAACAGGAGGAAATACGATATATTTATTTGTATGTCTGTGGACAGGAGGAGGATATTCGAACAGTAGCCTATTATGCCCAGTCTTAAATCATTGGATAACAAATATAGGATGCAATGAGGAGAGTGTAAAACTATTGCTTATAAAAGTATGCTGTTTTCTGACAATTTATAAAGCTTGTGTCATAAGAAAGGTCCACTGCAGGTTGGATTAATTTGCATACAGAGAGGGACCAGGGAATCTGGTCACAATATGGACACTGTGGCAGAAAACAGACACATGTTATTACCATGTGTAGATCCAACAAATCTTAATCAGATAGTGATCGGATCATCTTGATCAGATGACGACAATCACATGTTAATGCAAGGTATATCCAGGGCTAAAGGGAATGGACAAGTACATATGATGATACATATGATATACTGTAGTTCCATACTACAATCTGGCCACACAATATTTACAGATTTCTCGATTTGCTTTGCTGGGACTGTCAGGGTTTATAACCCGCTTATAAAGCACATATAGTGCATTCGGAAAGTATTCAGACCCCTTGACTTTTTCCAATTTTTTTTTACATCACAGCTTTATTCGAAAATGTATGAAATCGTTTTTTCCCCTCATCAATCTACACACAATACCCCATAATGACAAAGAAAACATTTTTTCCCCATCATATCACATTTACATAAGTATTCAGACCCTTTATTCAGTACTTTGTTGAAGCACCTTTGGCAGTGATTATAGCCTCTTGGGTATGATGCTACAAGCTTGGCACACCTGTATTTGGGGAGATTCTCTCAATCTCTGTCAGGTTGGATGGGGAGCGTCGCTGCAGAGCTATTTTCAGGTCTCTCCAGAGATGTTGATCGGATTCAAGTCCGGGCTCTGACTGGGCCACTCAAGGACATTCTGAGACTTGTACCCAAGCCACTCCTGCGTTGTCTTGGCTGTGTGCTTAAGGTCATTGTCCTGTTGGAAGGTGAACCTTCGCCCCAGTCTGAGGTCCTGAGCACTCTGGAGCAGGTTTTCATCAAGGATCTCTCTGTACTTTACTCCATTCATCATTCACTTGATCCTGACTAGTCCCTGCAGCTGAAAAACATTCCCACAGCATGATGCTGCCACCAACATGCTTCACCGTAGGGATGTCGCCAGGTTTCCTCCAGACTTGACGCTTCGCATTCAGGCCAAAGAGTTTAATCTTAGTTTCCTCAGATCAGATAATCTTGTTTCTCATGGTCTGTTAGTCCTTTAGATGCCTTTTGACAAACTCTAAGCGGGCTGTCGTGGTTTCCGTCTGGCCACTACCATAAAGGCCTGATTGGTAGAGTGCTGCAGAGATGGTTGTACTTCTGGAAGGTTCTCCCATCTCCACAGAGGAACTCTGGAGCTCTGTCAGAGTGCCCATCGGGTTCTTGGTCACCTCCCTGACCAAGGCCCTTCTACCCCGATTGCTCAGTTTGGCCGGGCGGCCAGCTCTAGGAAGTGTCTCGGTGGTTCCAAACTTCTTCCATTTAAGAGTGATGGATTCTAATGCTGCAGACATTTTTTGGAACCCTTCCTCAGATCTGTGCCCCGACACAATACTGTCTTGAAGCTCTACAATTCCTTCAACTTCATGGCTTGGTTTTTGCTCTGACATGCACTGTCAACTGTGGGACCTTATATAGACAGGTGTGTGCCTTTCCAAATCATGTCCAATTAATTGAATTTACCTCAGGTGGACTATAAAACAAATAAATCAATAAAACAAAAGAATAATGAGAATTCAAATACTGAACGAAACAAATCAATATTTTCTTTATGGCACAAGGTTAGGAAAACAAAAGCCTTTTTTTTCACCACATGCACACTCAAAAAAGGGCAGTGTTGGCATCTGCAGGCCCACCATCATATGAGAGCATAATATTATTATGTCTGACAAGGTGTTACTGAAAGAGGAGGAAAAGGGAGAGCAGGTGATAAGGGCAGTGGCAGGATGGAGATAAATCACCTGGGTGAGGTGATGACTTATGCAGGGTTTTGCGTGGTGCTTCCCTTCACAGATCAGATTCACTCTGCTAACAACTCTCAGGAACACTGACCCAGAGAAAGATGGAAGAGCCAACAGGGGCAAGTGCTGCCACCACAGGACCATAGGCCTCTGGGCAGCACAATAGATAAATTGTGCAGCAGAAAGATACATATGTTTCTTATTCTCCTTCTTAGAATGGGTGGAGTGGTATCAGAGTACTGGAGCACTCTGTATAAATGGGGAGGCTTAATTCTGAAAGTGGAGCAGCAGTAGAAAAAGGGGTTACCAAAGCAGTAACCTAATCACTTCAAATCACAAGGTAATCCTCCTTGCCCTCTGCTGGTAAAGGAGCACATTTTTACTGGGCCAACCTCCGTACAAGAGCAATCAGTGACCCATTGCTGATGCCTGCCCTGGCTTTAGGGTTTGGGAAATATTAGCACTGCACACAGATTTGGAAGCAACAGGTTCATCAATGCCATTCCTATGCATGTCAGAGAGATATCATTTCAACAGTTTGTCTGTCGAGTGCATAAAAACGTGTTTCCGGGTCTGATCGGCAGACTTTGCAATAACTCAAACCAAATGGTCTATTTGTCGGTGGTTCTGAATTCTGTTCAGGCTGCCATTTCTTCCCTGCAAAAGGAACCTTGAAATAAAATCTAGTTAAGCTCGTCTGCGTTCCTCTCCAGAGTGAGGTTAAATACTAGCAGTGTATGGACATGATTAGTGCCACAGGTCTTACATCAGTGCAGAACCTTGACTTCCAACAGGAAACCAGCGCAGAAGCTCAATTATGGCAATTCCTTGTTTGGATTGGAGAAGGCATTTCTCGCTTGGTATAGCAAGGGGCTTCAAAAACAACCAACCAAAAAGCTTCAACATTAGAGATCAAGAGAGGAGTACAACAGACCTGAAATGAGGTCCACCTTTATTTCTGCATGACAGGGGTTGAGAGGTATACCAAGAGGTTATGGGACTGAGTAGAGCTAAGTTCCAGCCTGGTCTCATCGACTAGATGTAACATAGTAAATTGAAATCCGGATCATATTTGGTATGGTTACACAAGACAGATGGTTACTTAAGGCAGAAACAAAAGTAACATGGTTGATTAGGGTGATTGCATAACATGCATGTCTAGCAACCCAAAGGTTGTGAGTTTGAATCTCATCATCGACAACTTCAGCATTTTAGATAATTAGCAACTTTTCAACTACTTACTACTTTTTATCTACTTAGCATGTTAGCTAACCCTTCCCCTAACCCTAACTTTAACCATTTTAGCTAACCCTTCTCCTAAACTTAACCCTTTTACCTAACTCCTAAACTTAACCATAACCTTAATCCTAACCCCTAGCCTAGCTAACAATAGGTAGGCTAACGCATAAAAAGCAGAAAGAGGACAATTTCCAAATAATCTGTGGGACAACAAAAATATTTTCATCCCAAAGTCATCTGTCTGACAGCCGCAGATGTAAAATGCCGACCATGCAGCAATGATCTCTGTTGGAACCTCCGCAGGCATGCCGAGGGAATGCAGCCCTCTAGTGCAGTCAGTACACAACCCTATGCTCATCATGTCTCAGCTAGAACAGATGGTGACAGGGGTCCCAGCAGGGTCAGACAGCCAGGTAAGACCAGTCTATGGAGCTCAGGTGAGTTTTGCAGTAGACCTACATTAACAATATCAGTGAATGATACAAAGTTCCATCTTGAATTGATGGGTCGACCTACAGCATCTACAGGACAGCAGCTTAAGCCTCAAGCTACAGTCTAGGATCTGGGAATAATGGTCATTTCAATTATTGAACCATTGATTCTATTCTTGGATAATATCATGTATAAATGTACACCAAGGTAATTCTTTGTCATGCCTCATTTTAGGAGGTTCAGTTGCTGACATGGATCTCAGCAGGGTCAGGCAGCCAGGGAAGACCAGTCTGTGCGGAGGTGAGGTTAATTTTTGCAAATACACCACTTTATTCTCTTTGTGCAGCAAACACTGGACAAGCCAGATGCAACTTTAAGGCAGTTTGATTAACCTCCAAAGTTGATTTCCAAACTGTATCAAGCGTTGATAGATGCTTTTCCCGATGACACAAAATATATAAAACAAAAATGTGAGGAAGACCTGGTAGAAGCTATTGATGATGATGAATGGATACAGATATGTTTGAATGCCCAGTCATGTTCATATCATCTCAGACATAAATTACTGCAGTACTATATACCAGTGAAACTGAATAACATGCACTCAGAAATGGTATTCCTCTGCTGGAGGTGTAAAACACAAAAGGGGACATATTTGCATATGTTATGGTCTTGTGAAGGCTGGCTTAATTCTGGCAAAGAGTATGTTATTTTATCTCAGCATGTCTACAGATTCTCCCTTATCCCTGTTTTTGTTTTCTTGGAAATGTTGATACTAGAGATTGTGTAACCAAGCATTTATAGCGGCTAAGAAATGCATTGCCATGAATTGAAGGTTGGTTATCCTCCCACAATGTCAAGTTATGTATCCCTAGATTTGATTTATTACAAGATTAAGGGTATACTGGGCAACTTTCATAAGGTCTGGATGCCTTAAATGGAATACAGTACGACTAAAATTAGTCTGTATTGAAAACATGCCCACGTCAGAGGAGGTACCTTTTAACTTCCTCTGTTTCACGGAAACATGGCTCTCTCGGGATATGTTGTTGGAATCGGTTCAGACACCGGGCTTCTCCATGCATCGCGCAGACAGAGATAAACACCTCTCTGGGAAGAGGAAGGGCGGGGGTGTATGCTTTATGATTAACGACTCATGGTGTAATCATAACAACATACAGGAACTCAAGTCCTTTTGCTCACCCAATCTATAATTCCTTACAATCCAGTGCCGGCCATTTTACCTACCAAGAGAATTCTTGTCAGTTATAGTTACAGCTGTGTACATTCCCCCTCAAGCTGACACCAAGATGGCCTTCAAGGAACCTCGTTGGACTATATGCTAACTGGAAACCATACATCCTGAGGCTGCATTTATTGTAGCTGGGGATTTTAAGAAAGCAAATTTGAGAACAAGTCTACCTAAATTCTACCAGCATATTGATTGCGCTATGCGCATGAGCTTATACCCTCGACCACTAATACTCTAACTTCCGCGATGCATACAAAGCCCTCCCCCGCCCTCCCTTCGGCAAATCCGACCACGACGCCATCTTGCACCTCCCGTCTTATAGGCAGAAACTCAAACAGGATGTACCAGTGACGAGAACCATTCAACGCTGGTCCAACGAATCAGAACCAACACTGACTCGGTGAGTGTGTTTATAAAGAAGTGCATTGGAGATGTTGTACCCACTGTGACTATTAAAACCTACACCAACCAGAAATCGTGGATGCATTGCCGCATTCGCGCAAAACTGAAAGCGATCCACCGCATTTAACCGCATTTAACCATGGAAAGAGATCTGGGAATATGTCTGAATATAAACAGTATAGCTATTGCCTCCACGAGGCAATCAAACAAGCGAAATGCCAGTACAGGGACAAGGTGGTCGCAATTCAATGGCTCAGACACGAGACATATGTGGCAGTGTCTACAGGAAATCACGGACTACAAAAAGAAATCCAGCCACATCATGGACACTAACGTCACGTTTCCAGACAAACTAAACACCTTCTTTGCCCGCTTTAAGGATAATACTGTGCCACCGTCGCGGCTCACTAACAAGGACTGCCCCCCCTTCTCCTTCTCCGTGGCTGACGTGAGTAAAACATTTAAACGTGTTAACCCTCACAAGGATGCTGGCCCAGACGGCATCCCTAGCCGTGTCCTCAAAGCATGCACAGACCAGCTGGCTGGTGTGTTTACGGACATATTCAATCAATCCCTATCCCAGTCTGTTGGCCCCACATGCTTCAAGATGGCTACTATTGTTCCTGTACCCATGAAGGCAAAGATAACTGAACTAAATGACTACTGCCCCGTAGCACTCACTTCTGTCAACATGAAGTGCTTTGAAAGACTAGTCAAGGATCATATCCCCTCCACCTTACCGGCCACCCTAGACCCACTTCAGTTTGCATACCGCCCCAACAGGTCCACAGATGACGCAATCGCCATCACACTGCACACTGCTCTATCCCATCTGGACAAAAGGAATACTTATGTAAGAATGCTGTTCATTGACTACAGCTCAGCATTCTACACCATAGTACCCTCCAAGCTGATCATCAAGCTCGAGGCCCTGGGTCTCAACCCCACCCTGTGCAATTGGGTGGTGAAGGTAGGAAACAACATCTTCACTTCGCTGACCCTCAACACTGGGGCCCCACAAGGGGGGGGGGGGGGGGCAGTGAAAACAACAACCTTCACTTCAGGAAAACAACCTCTCACTTAACATCAACAAAACAAAGGAGATGATCGTGGACTTCAGGAAACAGCAGAGAGAGCACCCCCCTATCTACATCGGAAGGACAGCAGTGGAGAAGGTGGAACGTTTTAAGTTCCTCGGTGTACACATCACAGACAAACTGAAATGGTCCACTCACACAGACAATGTGGTGAAAAAGGCGCAACATAGCCTCTTCAACCTCAGGAGGCTGAAGAAATTTGGCTTGACACCTAAAACCCTGACAAACTTTTACAGATGCACAATCGAGAGCATCCTGTCGGGCTGTATCACAGCCTGGTACGGAAATTGCACGACCCTCAACCGCAAGGCTCTCCAGAGGGTGGTGCGGTCTGCACAACGCATCACCGCATCACCTGCCCTCCATGACACCTACAGTACCCGATGTCACAGGCAGGCCAAAAAGATCATCAAGGACATCAACCACCCGAGCCGCTGCCTGTTCACACCACTACAATTCAGAAGGCAAGGTCAGTACAGGTGCATCAAAGCTGGGACAGAGAGACTGAAAAACAGCTTCTATCTCAAGGCCATTCGACTGCTAAACAGCAATCACTAACTCAGAGAGGCTACTGCCTACATTGAGACCCAATCACTTGCCACTTTAATAAATGGATCACCAGTCACTTTATACAATGCACTCTAAATAATGCCACTTTAATAATGTTTACATATTTTACATTACTCATATCACATGTATATACTGTATTTTATACCATCTATTACACCTTGCCTATGCCGTTCGGCCATCGCTCATCCATATAATTACATGTACATATTCTCATTCCCCCCTTTAGATTTGTGTGTATTTGGTAGTTGTTGTGGAATTGTTAGATTACTTTTAGATATTACTGCACTGTCGGAACTAGAAGCACAAGCATTTCGCTACACTCGCATTAACATCTGCTAAACATACATTTGTATGTGACAAATAAGATTTGATTTGAGTTTGACCTATTTAGGCAATCCCTAGTGGCTGGGCTGCTCAGTTCTGATCCTGGGAGTCTGCCGTCCTGTGGGTTGTCACTCTGGCCTTGGACTAACACAACTGAAACCAGTAATGAATGTTTCACTAAGATCCTAAAGCTGGGTGGGGTGTGTTGGGTTGGGGCGCTACAGGGTGGACGCCCCTTCCTGTCCACGCTACAGGGTGGACAGGAAGGGGAGACCCGGCTGTATTGTGTGAAAGTAAAAGACCTCTATGGTACCATTAGTCCTATGATATTAACTGTATGTGCTATGTTAATGTATATTTGAGGTGTATGTGGGTTTTTTTGGTTTCGTTTTTTGTTTCCAAACCTTTCCATTGAGAATTTTAAAAATGAAAGGTGTGAATGTGCAGACGGCTCGGGCTGGCTGGTCGGTCTGGCTGAAATTTGATATAGAGGATGTCTTAATAAAGACAATCAAAAGTCTTTGTTAGGCTATTGATTAACGGTGCAACACAATTTTTTATTATTGAATTACCTTTCATCTAGTTCAGTCTTACTAAACACTTAAACATATTTAATAACGATCTCTTACCTAGCTTGATGACTGTGGGCATTTCTGCTTAATTTTTGTTCTAAATGGAGACGGCATATTGGATTGTGTAAAAATGCAGGAAATTAGCTTTAGATGCCCCAAAACATTCTGGGGAGGACCCCCAGATCCTCCGACAGGTTATATCCCACTCCACTTCTAAAACCAAAGTGATGCTCCTGACTATAAGGGAAATGTATTTTTCCTGTGAGCTGTAACAGCAGAACCCTCCCTGACAAAGAGTTGGTTATTGGTGCTCAGCTCAGTGTGAAAGGAACATCTCCATGTCCTCAGTCAGCTGCTGATTAAACAGATCAGTCTCTGTCTCTGCTGTGCTGTGGGTCGTCACCGACAAGCCAGGAGCCTTGTTTGACTCCGGGATAACAGTCTACAGCCGGGGCCATTAGCCTTGATGTGGCCACCAGGGTAGGGGTCAAATCTTTTTCAATTCAGGAAGTAAACTAAAGTTCTAATTTTCTCATGTTCTAATTCTAATGTTCGGTTTACATCTTGAATTCACTGAATTGAAATGGAAATTACCCCAACCCTGGTGGCCCAACCTGGTCTCAGAGCATATTGTATTATTCTGTACGTAAATCAGGGACACTCCAAAATATATGATATGTTACGAATTCTAGCTAGGTGGGTAACGTTAACTAGCTGGCTAATGTATTAAAAGCACATATTTTTCGCATGATTTACAATTTGCTGCTTCAACTTCATTAGCATTCCTCTCCTTGTTGGGCTTGAGAGTTCAAGTGCCTAGTATGTGTGGTCTCATTGAAATAGAGTAGGCTGCCTATTTTTTATTTTTTTACCGTTATTTTACCAGGTAAATTGACTGAGAACACGTTCTCATTTGCAGCAACGACCTGGGGAATAGTTACAGGGGAGAGGAGGGGGATGAATGAGCCAATTGTAAACTGGGGATTATTAGGTGACCATGATGGTTTGAGGGCCAGATTGGGAATTTAGCCAGGACACCGGGGTTAACACCCCTACTCTTAGATGGGCGGGGAATCACGTGACAGTTAACTTCAATATGAAATTACCTTAAATATGATAAGATTGTAGTTTACTACAGTCTGTAAATAAATATTGATACTGGAAAGAAGTAGAGGGCGCTCAACCAACGTGAGTCAAAGTACATTCAAAAAATGTAATCAACATTGATAAGGAAAAGGCACAACGCACGCATAGGTTAGGCTACTATGGTGAGCGAGCGTTGCACCTTTTCCTTTTCAATAAATATTGATATCCCATTTATTTGTATCTGCCTGCAAATCATCCTCCTAAAAGGTAGGCTATATCCTATATGCCTATGTAAAACGTAGCAAGTGTCGCTGTCATCAAGTGCTGCTTCAAGTTCAGTAGCCATACCTCAATTAAATAGAGTAGGCTATAGCCTATGCATGGGCAGAGAAGAATGGGGCAGTTATCTTTCCAGGGAAATGCACTTTCTAAATAGGCCAATGATTAGTCTATAGTTTACTACATTGACTAGAAATAGGCCTAAATATTGATTACCCATATTTCTCTGTCTGAAAATCTTCCCACTCCTAAAAGGTAGGCTATAACAATAGCTCAAGAGAAAGTGCAAGTCTCTCCAACCCTGCTCTCTTCAAACTACAGTACAAGTCAAAAGTTTGGACACACCAACTCAAGGGTTTTTCTTTATTTTACAATTTTCTACATTGTAGAATAATAATGAAGATATCAAATCTATGAAATAACACATACGGAATCATGTAGTAACCAACCATTTGAAATTCTTCAAAATAGCCACTCTTTGCCTTGATGACAGCTTTGCACACACTTGGCATTCTCTCAACCTGCTTCAACTGGAATGCTTTTCCAACAGTCTTAAAGGAGTTCCCACATATGCTTAGCTTGGCTGCTTTCCCTTCACTCTGCGGTCCAACTCATCCCAAACCATCTCAATTGGGTTGAGGTCAGGGCCTCCCGGGTGGCGCAGTGGTCTAAGGCACTAGAGACTCTGGGTTCGAGCCCAGGCTCTGTCGCAGCGGCCGCGACCGGGAGGCCCATGGGGCGACGCACAATTGGCTCAGCGTCGTCCGGGTTAGGGAGGATTTGGCCGGCAGGGAAATCCTTGTCTCACTGTGCACTCGCGACTCTTGTGGTGGGCCCGGAGTGCATCGTTTACCAGGTTGCCAGGTGTACAGTGTTTCCTCTGACACATTGGTGCGGCTGGCTTCCTGGTTGGATGTGCATTGTGTCAAGAAGCAGTGCGGCTAGGTTGGGTTGTGTTTCAGAGGACGCATGGCTTTCGACCTTCACCTCTCCCGAGTCCGTATGGGAGTTGCAGCGATGAGACAAGACTACCAAGACTACCAATTGGATACCACGAAATTGGGGAGAAAAAAATGGGGTAAAAAAAAAAAAAATTGGGTTGAGGTTGGGTGATTGTGGAAGCCAGGTCATCTGATGCAACACTTCATCACTCTCCTTCTTGGTCAAATAGCCCTTACACAGCCTGGAGGTGTGTTGGGTCATTGACCTGTTGAAAAACAAATGATAGTCGCACTAAGCGCAAACCAGATGGGATTGCGTATCGCTGCAGAATTCTATGGTAGCCATGCTGGTTAAGTGTGCCTTGAATTCTAAATAAATCATTGACAGTGTCACCAGCAAAGCACCCCCACACCATCCCACCTCCTTCTCCATGCTTCAAGGTGGGAACCACACGTGGAGATTATCCGTTCACCTACTCTGCATCTCACAAAGACACGGCGGTTGGAACCAAAAATCTCAAATTTGGACTCATCAGACCAAAGGACAGATTTCCACCGGTCTAATGTCCATTGCGCGTGTTTCTTGGCCCAAGCAAGTCTCTTATTATTATTGGTGTCCTTTAGTGGTGGTTTCTTTGCAGCAATTCAACCATGAAGGCCTGATTCACGCAGTCTCCTCTGAACAGTTGACGTTGAGATGTGTCTGTTACTTGAACTCTGTGAAGCATTTATTTTGGCTGCAATCTGAGGTGCAGTTAACTCTAATGAACTTATCCTCTGCAGCAGAGGTAACTCTGGGTCTTCCTTTCCTGTGGCGATCCTCATGAGAGCAAGTTTCATCATAGCGCTTGATGGTTTTTGCGATTGCACCTGAAGAAACTTTCAAAGTTCTTGAAATTTTACAGATTGACTGACCTTCATGTCTTAAAGTAATGATGGACTGTCATTTATCGTTGCTTATTTGAGCTGTTCTTGCCATAACATGGACTTGGTCTTTTACCAAATAGGGCTATCTTATCTACACCAACCTTGTAACAACACAACTGATTGGCTCAACACATTAAGAAGGAAAGAAATTCCACAAATTAACTTTTAACAAGGCACACCTGTTCATTGAAATGCATTCCAGGTGACTACCTCATGAAACTGGTTGAGAGAATGCCAAGAGTGTGCAAAGCAGTCATCAAGGCAAAGGGTGGTTTGTTTCACACTTTTTGGTTACTACATGATTCCATATGTGTTATTTCATAGTTTTGATGTCTTCACTATTATTCTACAATGTAGAAAATAGTAAAAATAAAGAAAAACCCTGGAATAAGTAGGTGTACCCAAACTTTTGACTGGTTCAGTAAATCTAGCATATTGGCTGATGTAGCCCAGTAATACAATATAGGGACCATGTGAGAATCTGTGGTAATTGAACAGATTTGTTAATTATTTTTGTGCATTTTATATTGCCTATTGGACGCACAATTGCTGGGACCATGGCTGGCAAGTGACCTACGTCACATACGCCTAACAGCGGTTGGGTTTGGGACCAGTTCTTGCAGTAGCGGTAGCGGGTTGGAGTCGGACAAAGGTGGGAGCAGGATGAAGAAATAGGTCCTGCGCAGACCTCTGCTGTACACCATGACAGTGAAGCGTGTAATGTTAGAGCTGTTTATTACTGAGTCAGTGTGAAAAGCAGGGAATTAGCTAGGGAAACTGACAGATCAATAACATTACATTGCCACACTGACTAAAACTCACATTGCACTGATAAAATGTCAGAATATCAATATTCAATCCAATGGCCCATGGCTTCATCGTTTGATTCAGGTCTAGTCTGATTGAGGCACGAACATAATAGCTAACGTTAGCTAACTTTTGGCCAGCTCTCTCTCTCTAATGTTACATCAACTGGCAAAAGCTAGCCAAGTTAATTTACTTCTGAAACTGACTAAACAAAGGCTACAAAACATTTCCGTACAAACAACAGCTATTAGATAGAGATATGAGGTGTCTATTATTACTATCTGACAGATAACTAGAGGTTACATCAGTCAGTCAACTTATAAGTAGCCAGTTTCTGCTCTGCTTGCGTTTACAACTTGGTGAAAGAGCGCAACACATACAGACTGAACTATGCTCAACTCTCCTGAACTATGCTCAACTCTCAGGTGCTGGTCCAGCCAGTGATTGTAAATGCAGCAGGCTGAAAACTCCTAACAGCCTACCTGACTGCATGGAGGCATCCGCATGGCCCTTAAACACACAGTTGCCACTTTTTGTATCACATTGCAAAGATAAAACTGGGGTCGCCAGTGAAAGTGGCGCACCTGCTTGTAGTACACTACTACTAGGTGAGGTCACCATTCTTTGAGATGGGGATGCACTGCTTCTTTATGCATAGATGGAAAGAAACAGTTTTTACTGGGTGTTTGAGTCTCATATTTTTAGTTTATTATCATGATGATTTTGCCAAAGTACCATTGTACAATAATGGTTTATTGTGGTAATTTCAACTCCATAAACATACACAAATGAATAATATTTTGGGGTTTTAAAGTCAGGATCTACCTGAGATTATTAGTTATTTTACAAATCAATTGCTCCCCTCAAAACACCATCTTCGAAACACAAACATTTATTTAAAGGAAAGGATATTATACCAATATGGGAATTTTTCTAATCAGTTGAGTGTCTGAAATATGAACATGTACTGAGAGCAAACAAGAACCCCAGTCCTAAGCTGCCCCTTCTACTGAACACTAAAGACTGAAGAGCAAACAAGAACCCCAGTCCTAAGCTGCCCCTTCTACTGAACACTAAAGACTGAAGAGCAAACAAGAACCCCAGTCCTAAGCTGCCCCTTCTACTGAACACTAAAGACTGAAGAGAAAACAAGAACCCCAGTCCTAAGCTGCCCCTTCTACTGAACACTAAAGACTGAAGAGCAAACAAGAACCCCAGTCCTAAGCTGCCCCTTCTACTGAACACTAAAGACTGAAGAGAAAACAAGAACCCCAGTCCTAAGCTGCCCCTTCTACTGAACACTAAAGACTGAAGAGAAAACAAGAACCCCAGTCCTAAGCTGCCCCTTCTACTGAACACTAAAGACTGAAGAGCAAACAAGAACCCCAGTCCTAAGCTGCCCCTTCTACTGAACACTAAAGACTGAAGAGAAAACAAGAACCCCAGTCCTAAGCTGCCCCTTCTACTGAACACTAAAGACTGAAGAGAAAACAAGAACCCCAGTCCTAAGCTGCCCCTTCTACTGAACACTAAAGACTGAAGAGAAAATCTGGCACTCAGATCACACAAATAACAATCATTTATTACTTGTGAAAAATGTGGTCAGTCCCTAGCTCCAAAACGTTAGAAATGACTGGGAAAATCTCCCAACAATGAGCTGAACAAGGATTTGGTGCGTCTGCATAGCGTAAATCTTTTCACAAAACCTTGTTAGGATATATTCAAGAAGACTATCTCTTAAGACTTCTGTAGATGAAAAACACAATGTAGAAAATGGAATACTACAGTGGTTAATCTCACCCCAAAATTTGAAAATTGCTTTCATAGTGTGCATTTTCATAGTATGTCTACACCATAGCTACACATTTTGAAAAGCCTGTGATTCCTCTGCAAAAATGCTGCATATATAACAAGTGTTTTACTGAGGACCATAAAATAGTTGATTTGTGGGGGCAATTATTGCATTGTTGTCTTGTTAATAGCTTTGTTTTACTCTGGTTCATAACCCTTCTGAAGTGCCTTCCTCAAAACAGCTAACCCCAGAAAGAGCATACAGTGGGGCAAAAAAGTATTTAGTCAGCCACCAATTGTGCAAGTTCTCCCACTTAAAAAGATGAGAGGCCTGTAATTTTCATCATAGGTACACTTCAACTATGACAGACAAAATGAGAGAAAAAAATCCAGAAAATCACATTGTAGGATTTTTTATGAATTTATTTGCAAATTATGGTGGAAAATAAGTATTTATTATGTCTTAAAGGGGAAGTGTTGTATTTTGAGACTGTCTTGAATAGCCAATAGGCAGAGAGTAGCATCATTTGTCTGATTCTCTGTAATAATGGTATAGTAATAATAATGACATTTATTTTGGAAAGTGGTTTCTTGCATCAGACAACATTTTCAGTCACCTTGTCTGAAGGACAAGTGGATAAACAGGTTAATGTAAAGCCCTTTTTTCAGAAGTCTGATGGAATGTATGCATTGAACACCACACATTGGCTGCTCATTCCTTCGACGATAAACGCGAATCCGACCATCACCCCTGGTGAGACAAAAGCGCAGTGAAGAGCACTTTTTGCCAGTCCTGTCTGGTCCAGAGACGGTGGGTTTGTGCCCATAGGCCACGTTGTTGCCGGTGATGTCTGGTGAGGACCTGCCTTACAACAGGCCTACAAGCCCTCAATCCAGCCTCGCTCAGCCTATTGCGGACAGTCTGAGCACTGATGGAGGGATTGTGCATTCCTGGTTTAACTCGGGCAGTTTAACTCGATCCTGTGCAGGTGTTGTTACACGTGGTCTGCCACTGCGAGGACAATCAGCTGTCCTGTCTCCGTGTAGCGCTGTCTTAGGCGTCTCACAGTACGGACATTGCAATTTATTGCCCTGACCACATCTGCAGTCCTCATGCCTCCTTGCAGCACGCCTAAGGCAAGTTCACGCAGATGAGAAGGGATGCTGGGCATCTTTCTTTTGGTGTTTTTCCAGAGTCAGTAGAAAGGCCTCTTTAGTGTCCTAAGTTTTCATAACTGTGACCTTAATTGCCTACCGTCTGTAAACTGTTAGTCTTAACGACCGCTCCACAGGTGCATGTTCATTAATTGTTTATGGTTCATTGAACAAGCATGGGAAACAGTGTTTAAACCATTTACAATGAAGATCTGTGAAGTTATTTGGATTTTTACAAATTATCTTTGAAAGACAGGGTCCTGAAAAAGGGACATTTTTTTGCTGAGTTTGTCTTGGAGGTGCATAAAAATATGTATAGTATGCTTCGTATGGCTACGAGGCCAGGCAGCACCACTCAACATATTCAAGACATTAGATATTAACCATGTTATTGACACGGGAGGAATAACGCCATGTAGGAAGTGAAGAAATAAAAGTGACCACTGGGATGAAACAGTTGGAAGATGGAAGTGCATAGGCCTACAGTACAATAAGCAATTGTGAGAATGGAGACATTTCCCTTTGCTATAGTTGTCAAGACCTGTTCATTATGTTTGATTTGTCTTTAATAATATACATTAAGCAGTAGACACCATCACTCAATGAGTAGCTATATAACACCTTCATGACACTAAGATTGTGATATTCCCATTAAAGATGGTAAACCGGTAAGATACACATGGTTTATATGGCCTTGGATCCCATATCAAAAGGTGTGGCAATTCTTACATTCTCCAATCCTCAACAGAGCGTACAGCTGTATTCAGCTGAAGTCTGACAAAAAAAAAACCATCCAATTACTTCATTAAAACATGCTTTATAAATCAAACATTTTCTATATGAAAGACAAGGGTACTCTTAATATAGCCTAAATGAAATGCCAATAGAATTTCCTCAAAATAATGAAGGCTTATAGCGCCCTCTTGTGACTCATGAAAATCAATTTACTCATTATGGTAGGCTTAACACTGCAATGTGACAAGTCATATACAATAAGAACATTAGGTCTTTTTATAACTTTTTATTATTTTTTTGGACAAATATATATGAATGTTTAACTCTTAAGGAGACAGTTTTTGGAGAATTCTTTACAGAAAATGAACTCTCCTAAATAGACAGGAAACCTAGGAAATCATCATAAAACATCTACATGATAGAACTAACCATTTCGATTTGTGCCAAGGAAGAGAATGATACAACGTATTAATTGACAGTGAATTGATGCAAGTGATTCTTAAATTCAGTCCAATGTTATTTGGTGCTGACAAAAATAAACGTTCTTTCAGAAAGCCTGATGGGACTGTGTCATTTTCAGACATCTGAAATCTTATGGTTCATTGGGTTGACTGTTAGTTATGCATAAAGGCACACACACGCATTGGTAACCCTCAGGTGAGCATTGCTATTTTTGGCAAGACATTGGTCCCATTAGGCAGTACAATTATCCAAACAACTTAAAACAAAAAATATATACGCTTGCAGGAAAACAAATAAAACAATCAAAATATTTAGATCATTCATGTATGCAGGGAAATGTCTTCTAGTAAGTTAAAAACTGTATTGAGACCTAAATTAGGTTGGATATTTACTCAAAGATACAGTGGGTCAGAAGTATAGGACACCAACTCAGAAACCTGCTTTATGCTAATGAGAGCTTGAGGGAACACCAACTTTTTACAGAGGATGAAGTTCAGAAATTGACCTGGTCTCCTGCTGTATGAACCCCTGGAGGCTTCTTTTTCCCTGCCTGAAGGTACTCTCCCTCCGGGAAAATGGTAGTATGACAAGGAGCCTTAGGAGGGTTTCAATGTTACTAAAGCTCCTAATATCTGATGCCTTCAGAGTGTCGAGCACAGTGGCTGGAAGATACCCAGACATGGGATCCAACCACTTCTCTCTCCAAGACTTCATCTCTGTGGGGAGTGAGGCCATGTCAGGCATGTCATCTTTGAACATGCGGAAAACGTGGGCATTTACACTGCTGTTTTCCACCTTTGACATGGCATAAGGCACAATCTCCAGGCACCTCAGGGTACTGAGGACCTTCTCTGTGAAGAGCTCACTGACCTCAACAATGGAGTGCTCTATCACCTTCTGACTCACCGCCATTTTGTAAAACTGACTCAGGGGTTCTAGTAGCCCAGAGTGCAACAGCGTTATCTGCAGCTTGGAAGCTAAAGCGACAGCCTCCTCATACCAGGCCTTGTGATGTGTGTCGATATCGCTCTTCAATTCATTGAGGGAAGTTAGGAGGTCAGGCAAGCTATTCATCGCTAGCAACACATCTAGAGGTTTGCCCTGAAGAGATTGGCTCAGCTTTTTGGTCAAACTCAGGACATTCTTCAGCACGACAGCCGAGAAGATGAACTCAAAACTTCTGACTTTATTGAAGTACAGCAGTGCTTGGCCACTCCCTGAGCTACTCTCCTCACTTTTCTGCTCATTCAAGCACAGCATCACTACCTCCAGGAGCTCTACCATCAACTCATGCATTTCATGACTTTTCTCCCAGTTCTTAATAAGCTTGTCCCTATGCTCATTACCCTTCCCCTCATCATGTTGGAACATGGCAATGATCATGTCCTCCAGTTTGGTCTGTCGTTCTGTGTCCCCTGTAAGCCATTGTAACATGTTTTCTACAGACGCTGCACAGTCTGCTGCTGCCACTGCAGGAGATGACCTGGCTAGCCACACATTCAGAGACAGAGCAGAGCTGACTGTTCGCATGGCCAGGGGGTATTTCTGGGATATTACAGCAGAAACAGCCCTCATCTGAGACCCTACCTCACCAACACTTAGCAAAGCCTGCCCTCTACAGTACTCCATGTTGAGCCCCAATTTCTCTGATAAGGCTGTTTCAATAGCATCAGCCAAGACAGCAGTGTCCTGGCTGAACGGGATGAACGCTACAGTCTCCTCGCACTGAGTGTCCTGTTTGTCCAAGTACCTGATGCACAGGGGAACGTAGAGCTGTCCCTCGATCTCAACTGCCCGTTCCGTTATTATTGTAAAGAACTGTGAGTCCCAGAGTTCCTTGAGGATTTCCTCACGCACAGGTGGGTCGTAGAAAGACATGGTCTGCTTCTGACCTATGACCCCATCCTCTACTATCACAATACAGTCCTCTGCCTTCACGTCGTCCTCGGCTAACACAATGTCCACTGCTTTTACATCGTCCTCTGCAAACATGACTTCCTCTGTTATCACGCAGACTTCTACTTTCCCGCCACCCCCGGCCCCCACGCTGGCCCCCACAACGTCCTCAGCGATCTCAACATCCTCAGCGATCACAACGTCTTCCTTGATCACAGCATCTTCCACATAGTACTCTGCCTCCTCTGCCTTCAGCTTTCCTGCAGGGAGTTGATCTGACATACCAGCTTGGTGTTCCTCAACTGCCTGTTCATGTCTTCCATCAGGGTTTACATCCAAAGCTCTAAAATCTAAAACGCACACAGTTAAACCACCTCCCCCCTTTCCATCATTTTCACTCCCCTAAAAACTGTTGCTTTATGATATCATATTCTACATGAACCATGTAATTGTATGTCATGAATGTTCATATGATTTAACATTTTCACTTACCACTTTCCAGCTTCAGACCTTCAATTTGTTTCTTCACCTAAATCATATAACAGAAATCAGTACATTTACAACATAATGTTTAATATGTATGTCTTGTCAAGGGTTGAGTGGTATAGTTGATGTATTGTTTCCTGTTATTATCTGTCTGTTTGTAACTGAAAATGTAGAAATAAAATATTGAAAAAATGATGCATACCTAAAACAATAAAACCTGTCATAAATACATCAGCATTGGAATGAGAAAAGGAGTATTGCTGTTAATGTACCTGCTCAAGACATGGCCTGCTTTCTGGGTCAACTTCGATGCACTTCTCAATGACCTCCCCTAGTCTTTGAACAGTTGGGTAATGCATAAGAAGCATCACAGTGTCTGTTTTACTGCCCTTGCAGACCGTGTTCTTCAGTAGAGCCCTCATGGAGTTCAGGGTGGTCTTCATCAGGTCCCACTCCATACTGACGCTCGGTAGAACAGCCACCAGTCTAAGCAGTCTGGTCACTGTGGGATGGCATTGAGACTCAGCGTGAAGCAGTATCTCAGAGATAGAAGCTGGTGGTGAGAGATCTTGATATTTCTCTGTCCAGACAGAGGCCCAGTTACTGATATCCTGCTCTGCTGTGTCAGGGTCAGGGAGGTCAGACAGGTAGAGACTGTATAGCTTGTCTGTTGACTCTGCGCGGATTGGCTCTGAAATGGGCTGTGGATTGCAGGTGGGGAGCAGAGACAAGATCTTCAGGGCTTTTAAGTGACTGTCGGAGAAGTTGTACTTCATTTCATCAATGAGGCTGCTCAGTAGAGGAACACTCAAGTTTTCCCTGTAGTACATCTCTGGAGACTCATAAGAGTTAGCTTTCTCTGGGAAACACACTTGCTGAGGGGCCACCTTGGATGCTAGTTGGAATGCTTCCTCAAACCAAGGTGAATGTACAGTGCTTATGTTATCCAGCATCTTGTTCAGAGTTTCTATGATTGGTACTATCTTCTCCACTTCACAGATGATGTCAGCAGGGTTACCACAGCGGAAGACAGTGCTGCAGTTCCGAAGAGGAGAACAAGCGTTCTTCAGGATCACAAGTGTGACGACAAAATCTGCATCTCTCAAAGCAGTGGCGAGGACCTGTGCATGTAGCGACATAGTTCCAGCATCATGGGCACTAACTGAATCCAAGCAACTCAAGACTCCCTCCAATGTGTCGACTAGGAGATCAAAAAAGTCCTCCCTCTTCTTCCACCTGGAGCAACAGGTTTCTGGAATCTCTTCCAAGGCCTCCCGAGGTGTATTCAGTAACCCATCCACGGCCTGTGCTAGCTCTGCCTCTAGCCCAGGTGACTGGTCAAAAAACATTAGGAGGTCTTCCACAATTCGCAGCATCTTTGTGACAGGTTGGCAGTGTACGCTTCCTGCTAGCCAACAGGCAAGACCACAAGACTCACTGGGTGTGATGACAGACAGAGGATAGCTCTCAAGGAACTCCAAAGACATCTTCTTCAGGCTGTGACAACCTGAGCCCATGCGCATGATTGCTTGTCCACGACACTGACTCATCGGCAATCCCCAGTCTTCAGTTAGAGTCGTAGAGAGATTCTTGGCTTGAACATCAACATCACAGGATTCAAAAAATCTCAAAAAACCAATGAGCTCTACCTTGGGGGCACATTGCCCAACATATCTGACAAAGACAGGTAGATAGCTCTTATTAGCAATTACAACGGGTTTATCTGTGATAAGAGAAAAGAAGGGGGACTCCTGTATTTCTGATAGTATGACTTCCCTGATGGATTTTGTAAGAAGCTGTACCATTTCCTCCTCTCCTATGTTACACGTGAACTTTCCATCTCTTCCAAACCAGTGGCACATGCCGAGATCCTGGATGAGAAGGTCTTGATCTTCTTTGGAGAGTTTGGAAAGCTGGCACTTATTTTTCCCCAAACGTGCAGCCTGTCTGAACACTGCTTCTAAACTCTGTCGATTATCTCCAGTGTGCCCATTCTCATCCACTGCTTTCAATTCCTGATCTTTATTCTTGTCAGAAGACTGTTGATTCTCAAGCTCCTCTGTTCCATCTTTGTCATGATCCACTGAAAATATGAAAAAGGTGAATTAGTCAATTCAATTGACTCTTCTACAATAGAGTTCATGTCATTAAAGTGGAAAAATAATTGAGAATAAAATTAAGGTGATCGTAAGGTGAATGAGAACAAGTGTTTCACTTGACAAAACCTGGGACCATCCCTATTACCAACATATACTAAATGGTAACAGTGTTATTACATAGTTATTAGCTAATAAATACTTAATGATCAAATGGGGATTAACTGAAACAAAGCTTTGCCATCACATACCTTCCATGTTAGCTTCAGAGTTCTTCATCAGACTTTTGGATTCTTTATCCTGTGAATTTGTTTTTCAATAGATATTATTAAAAGGAAATAATTTATTTAAAAAGGACATCTGTATAGGATGCTCTGAAAGACTGCATTAAATTAAAAATTAAAAAACAATATTCATGGAAATGCATTTTGAAAACTTACCAAGCAGATACCCTCTAAAGCCTGGGGAGTGACCTTCAAGCACTTAGTCACCATCCGGTCCAAATCTCTGCTGAAGTTGGTTCCCACCTGCAGCATGGCCAGACATGGGGACCTGTCCTTGGAGCTGGTGTTCCTCAGGTATTCCTGGAACATCTTGTGGCGCATCGCTTCCCCACAGTTCTCCAGTACCGTGCTGGGTAACACAGACATGATCCTCAGCAGTGTATTGATGTTCCCAAAGTATTGCATGAGTGGCAGACGGAGAGTCTGAAAGATGGTGTCTGGGATGGTCACTGACGCAACTTTGGTCTTCCACTTCACCCTCCAGCAGCACAACTCTGTGAAGAAGTTGTCAGAGTCAGGCAGATCACTGGCGTAGAGAGGAGGCTTTGACCTCAGGATCTCAAACATGTAACTCACAGTCACAGAGCAGGGAACCAGGGATAAGAAGTTTAGGGCCTCTTTGTGGTCCTCAGAGAAATGATCCTTCACAGCATTAGTGAGGTTGTCCACTAGGGGCACACTCAGTGAATCTTTGTAATACAGAGCTGGCTTGATCATGCTATCCCTGGCCGCAGATGAATTATCAGGCACTTTTATCTGCACAACCAGACTCTGGGCAAGGGCACAGGCTTCGTCGAACCAATTCTGGTGAAAGACCTTGATGTTTGTTTTGACCCTGTTGAGAGTAGCCACTATACCACTGATCTGGCAGAGCTGTGATGCTGCGCTAAAATGATCCTTCTGGAGTCCTGCACTCAGCTCCCTGGTAAAGGATGAGGCATTCTTCAGGGCTACCATGGGAACAATGAAATCAAAGTCCCTTATCAAACGTAGCAGTGCTCCAGCTTTTAGAGAGAGTGAGGATTTCCATCTCTGTGGGTTGCTCTTGATTTTCTCCAAACATTCAACAAGGGGCTCCAGCATCTGCACAAAGACTTCATAGGAATCGTGCTTCTCCTGCCAGACGGTACAGAACTTACCCTGCAATTCTTGAACCTTTTCATAACTTTCCCTAAGTCCAAATGCAATGACATGATCCAGCTGTTTCTCAAGCATAGGCATGCTCCCAAAAAACATCAACACCTCTTCAAAAACATCCAGGGCCCGTTTGACTGACGGCACAGGGGTGGATTTTGACCACCATGTGTTAAATGAGTAACAAGAGCTGTGTGTGCATATTGCAAGGGGGTACTTTTCCTGGATTTTGCAGGCAAAGGCTTTCAGCTTGTAGGAGACATCACCGGATCCTAGGTAGGCCTGACCTCTGCAGTAACACAAATCGAGACACCACTCTTTGGTGACAATTTCCAATATGCGCTCTGACATGGCATCGCAGTCAAGATCCACATCCAGAAAACCCATGAGCTCCAATCGCATGACATCAAAACTGTCCACAAACCTGAGGAAGAGGGGAAGATATTTTTTCTCCCCTAACTTCACAACGCGGTCGATGAACAGAGAGAAAAAGGAAGTGCCCACTTCCAAAAGTATTCCCTCCCTGACTGCATCCTCGCATACTCTGAGAACTTCTTTCATCTCAGACTTCGATACATATTTTAATGTGTCTTCAACCTCACCGTCCTGTTCAGCAGAGGCCTCACCAGGCTGTCTGCTCTGGCTGTTATATGCAGCTGTCACAGCAGCCTGCAGAGCAGATTTGAGCGCCTCCTTATTAGTCTCTGAGGCTACGCATTTCGGTTGCTCCACTCTCTCCATCTCCAAGGCCATTTCCTGTGGTTCTTTTTGTGTTTCATCAACATTCTCCTTTAGAGTGTGTTTTCCATCATTCTCAGAGACTGGTTCTGAAATAAAGCAGTCAAGAATGATGAATGAATAAACATGGGTATTAAGGCAAATATTTTTATATACACCATGGTGCAATAAGTACTACATAATATATATTAATAATATTATTTCCTTACCAGCCGCAGAGTGCATCTCCATCACCTCATCATCCTATGAACATAGAAAATAAAAGCATGAGCAAAATAAAGCTTTTGTTCAGTTACAGAGACCTACAAATGCAAATATTAGTAAAATAAGAAATATTCAACATCCACTTAGGGTAACTTCTAATTATTTGAAATCTTCAGTTTGTGTGATTGCTAGACAAATACTTAAATTAAAAACACATGAATAACTTTTATATTAAAATAAACTTACCATATGCAACAACTGCAATATGTCAGGATGCTTCTCCACATAGGACTCCACCATGTCTTCAACATTGAAGTGCACATCTTGATTGACATAGACAAATGCCATGTTGCACAGTCTCTGATCCTCCGGTGTGGCTTTCAGGTAGGACTGGTACCGCTCCAGCACCATGTTGTACTGCCCATACACGTCTGCCTCTGCGTTCACACAGGGGATGGTGCCCAGAACTCTCAGCAGGCTCTGCACATTTGGGTAAAATGCAATATCTGGGATTTTCAATGTTGCAAACACTGTTGTGGGTAGGATCCTCCGCTTGCTAGCATGTCTCCACTTCACCTCCCAGCAACCAAGCTCATCGTAAAACGTGTCGGGCCGAGCGAGGTTGTTCAAGTTCGCATCCGCCACTTTATCCCTGCGGATACTGAAATTGTGGTCAGCCATATAAGACGGCACCAACGAGAGCCATCTCAGAATCCGAACCATCTCAGTGCTAAACACCCTCTTTACCTCCGCAACAAGGTACTGTAAGATCTGCCTGCTCAGAGTCTCTCTGTAGAAATCCTCCAGAGAAGTTTCAGTTGCACCTGCCTCGCCAGTATCAGGTGAGCTCTCCTCCGGCCTAGCGACCTCCACTCCCAGCTTCTTAGCCCTGCCCACTGCGTCAGAAAACCACTTCCTGTGGAATATTGCGATCTCCTGCAGATGTTTGTTGACCAGCTTTAAGGCGTTGGAGATTGTGTACTGCAAGGTGCTGCTGATGCTGATGGCTCCCCTGAGACTCGGGTTGAGGATACTCACGCAACAGAGGGTATTCTTTAGGACAACCAGGGTGATGAGGAAATTGAAGTTCTTCAGGATCGGTTTGAGCTTGGCCATCTGCTCACAAGTAGCAGTGTCTGCGTTCGCAGCAGAGCACACCTCATTGATGCAGGCGAGGAATGGCTCAAGAATGTCCAACATGGTGTGGAAGGCATCAACACCATACTCCCAGGTGTTCTGGGAAGCCTCTATGATCCTGTCCACTTCACCTTTAAGGTGGCCGTAAGATGACTTGATCTTCCCTTCCAGTCTTTCCCAAAGATCTGGGGACCCTCTAAGCATTGTGGCGACCTCCTCCACGGTGTTCACAACCTTCTGGATGGAAGGCATGGGCATGGAGCGGATGAGCCACATGTTAAAAGCGTATGGGTCACTAGGTGCTAGCACTACCTGAGGAAACTCCAGCAGAATCCTGCTGGTGAGATCTTTCATTTTCTGACATAGAATGCCTGTGGTCAGGTAGGTGAGTCCTCGACAATGCTCCATCCGCAGCCCCCACTTATTCCGTATTTTTGAGAGCAGCATGTAAAACAGACCCTCAGCATCTGCATCACAGGGCAGGAACCCCATGAGGTGTTTCTGAGGGAAACCTGCTACAGTGACGGACCTGATGAAAACGGGGATCTGATCTTTTCCCTCTATGTTTGTGACATCTTGCAGCAGAATGGAGAAAAAGCGTGCCAACCTTAAACTGTTCCGGATCTCCTCCCGCATGAGGTTCTCACTGAACTGGAGGACTTCTTTCTGGTCAATTCTTTCAACACAGATGGGGTTGAGAGACTGTTGTCCCCTGTGGCCTCCCATCGGCTCATCGGTGTTGGGGTTTACATCGTTCCCTATGCTGAATCCAGTGAAGGCAAGAGTTTCCTTGAAGTAGACTTTAAGGATTTCCTTTGCTTTGGAGTTGGAGACATCCTCTCTCCTTTGGTCCTCTTGCTGTAGATCATATGTTGCACTATTCTCTCCTGGCTTATCTTTCACCTCAGTTGGAGCATCTTCTGAAGTAAAGGAGAAAACATGGACATGTGATTGAAACAAATTTATTGAATAAATATGTTGAGACATTTCTACAAATATCCTATTAAAAGGGTGTACTTTTCTTAGAGGGCTATCCTAATACAGACCACATGACTATGCACTGCCATGAAGTTGTGAACCAATTACTTAAATGTCATTTTTGGTAGGAAAATAGATTGCTAAATATGGGAATCTTAAATTGTTATGGGAAAACAAACGAGAAAAAGAAATTGATTTACCAAACCAATCACCTTTAGCTTTCTTCAAGGTTGCAAACTCCGCCTCACTCTAAAGGAATAAAATATACACTGATCAGGTTAGGATGACTATATACACACACTTACTGAGATCAGGTTAGGATGACTATATACACACACTTACTGAGATCAGGTTAGGATGACTATATATATACACACACACACTTACTGAGATCAGGTTAGGTTGACTATATACACACACACACACACTTACTGAGATCAGGTTAGGTTGACTATATACACACACACACACACACACACACTTACTGAGATCAGGTTAGGATGACTATATACACACACACACTTACTGAGATCAGGTTAGGATGACTATATACACACACACACACTTACTGAGATCAGGTTAGGATGACTATATACACACACACTTACTGAGATCAGGTTAGGATGACTATATACACACACACTTACTGAGATCAGGTTAGGATGACTATATACACACACACTTACTGAGATCAGGTTAGGATGACTATATACACACACACTTACTGAGATCAGGTTAGGATGACTATATACACACACACTTACTGAGATCAGGTTAGGATGACTATACACACACACACTTACTGAGATCAGGTTAGGATGACTATACACACACACACTTACTGAGATCAGGTTAGGATGACTATATACACACACACACACACTTACTGAGATCAGGTTAGGATGACTATATACACACACACTTACTGAGATCAGGTTAGGATGACTATATACACACACACTTACTGAGATCAGGTTAGGATGACTATATACACACACACTTACTGAGATCAGGTTAGGATGACTATATACACACACACTTACTGAGATCAGGTTAGGATGACTATATACACACACACTTACTGAGATCAGGTTAGGATGACTATATACACACACACTTACTGAGATCAGGTTAGGATGACTATATACACACACTTACTGAGATCAGGTTAGGATGACTATATACACACACTTACTGAGATCAGGTTAGGATGACTATATACACACACTTACTGAGATTAGGTTAGGATGACTATATGGGGTACAACATTGTGTGGTTTAAACATGACAGAATACTTACAGGTTCTCTTATTCTCTTATTCCCGTTGCGGCCTGATGGATTGTTCAAATGGCTTGTAAAATCAAATATGGTTGGCATAGCACCCTCTTTCAAGGATGTTCTTAAAGTGCTCTGAAAAGGAAACAAGCAAATCCTTATTATGGCTACTTTATTGCCACTGTTGCATGCCTGACAGTAATAACCTCCAGGGAGAAGCATGACCTTTTAATACTGATAAAACCTTATTTTCAATGACGACCTACCAGTGGCCTTCAGAAAAACCGAGTGCATTATGATTAAGCTAGTCCCAACAAAGGTATACATGACTTAAACCTCACACAGTACGTGGGAGACATATTCTTCTACAGTTTTTTATTATCCTAAGCACGTCAGAAGACGTTATTTGGGGTGTGCAAGAGTTTTTGTTCTGAAACCCATTAACATAAAACAATATGATATATTGCACAAGCTAGGTTAGCTAGCAAGCTCGGGAGGTGTTTCAATGGAGCAACTTAGCTAGCTTGCTAATGAGCAATAACATAACTTTAAAAGTACAGTTAATAAGGGATTGCACACTATTTAAGCCTACATCCCAAACACGCTCATTGGGTCTATTGGCTAATGCATAGATGAGTCAACTCTTGAATAGATAGTCTAACTCAAGTCCCCTCTATTACTGAACAATATAACAACTGAATGAGAGTATCAAATAAATCATTTTTGGAAATATAAATGGTTTCTTCAGTAGATACTTACATCACAACAGATCAAGGAAGGCTCAAAATGATTTGCACATATTTTGAAGGAATTGTGCAACTCCTCAGGGGTTTTTGGCTCCAAGTCAGTTCGATGACAATTATTCAACCATTGTTTACATCTGAAAGGAAGAATTAACAGGATAACATTTCAGAAGTGCAATATGGATAGGCCTGCCCCTAGCCCATGTTATACACTTCGATGAAGGAGGTCTATCTGCATATCACTAGCAAACCATGTACCTGTTTAGCGAAAATGGAAGGTATATCCGTAATCAGTAGAATATTGTGATTAAAAAAAAGGCATCACCGAGCAGTGCCCAAGAAAGAATTCAATCCAATTGTTAGATGCTACCACCCCTCCCCAAACCAAAATCAAATATTCTAGTTAATATATTTTTGTTGCCATGTAACGGTGGAGCTAACTACTGGAAACACACTACTTTTCCTTTATTTAATCAGCATCAGACCTGCCTAATTCTCTCTAGAAACAGTTTTTGTGTTCAACGAGCTAAATTACACATTCTGTTAACATCTGACACCAGACTGATTTGTTCTTGCAATGTAGTCTGACATTTCAGATTTACATTTTAGTAATTTAGCAGACGCTCTTATCCAGAAGATGTTCTCATTGCAAGTTAAAGCGTACTGTTTGCTAGCTTGATATGTGTAGTAATGTTATTCTAATCAGAAATCTATTTGCATTGGGTTCTGGATAAATTCCAGAGGTTTGATGGCACAAGCGGGGAGCCCAGCCAACAGAATTGCTGTAGTCCAAACGGGATATGACAAATGCCTGGATTAGAACCTGCACAGCTGCTTGTGTATATTTGTAAACAACAGCTGGTTCACGAAATCTAATATTAAGCAAGTCTCGAGGTTCTGCTCGCCTGAGGTAGAGTATCTCATGATAAGCTGTAGACCACACTATTTACCAAGAGAGTTTATCTATATATCTAGTTGGCAAATCTGACCATAACTCTATCCTCCTGATTCGCGCTCACAAGCAAAAACTAAAGTAGGAAGCACCAGTGACTCGGTTAATAAAGTGGTCAGATGACACAGATGCTAAGCTAAGGGACTGTTTTGCTAGCACAAGCTGGAATATGTTCCGGGATTCTTCGGGTGGCATTGAGGAGTAAACCACAGTTACTGGCTTCATCAATAAGTGCATCGATGACGTTGTCCCCAGTGACTGTACGTACATACCCCAACCAAAAGCCATGGATTACAGGCAACATCCACACTAAGCTAAAGGGTAGAGCTGCCGCTTTCAAGGAGCGGGACTCTAACCCAGACGCTTATAAGAGATGCCGCTATGACCTCCGACGAACAATCAAACAGGCAAAGCGTCAATACAGGACTAAGATTGAATCCTACTACACTGGCTCCGACGCTTGTCGGATGTGGCAGGGCTTGCAAACTATTACAGACTACAAAGGGAGGCTAAATTACTTCTATGCTCCCTTCGAGGCAAGCAACACTGAAGCATGCCTAAGAGCATCAGCTGTTCCGGATGACTGTGATCATGCTCTCCGTAGCTGATGTGATTAAGACCTTTAAAACAGGTCAACATTCACAAGGCCGCAGGGCCAGACGGATTACCAGAACTTGTACTCTGAGAATGCACTAACCAACTGGCAAGTGTCCTCACTGACATTTTTCAACATGTTCCTGGCTGAGTCTGTAATACCAACATGTTTCAGGCAGACCACCATGGTGTTCTTGGGCACAGGGACTAAGGTAACCTGCTTAAATGAATGAAAATAAATGAAATTAAAATGAACCGACCCTTATCACTCACGTCTGTAGCCATGAAGTGCTTTGAAAGGCTGGTCGTGGCTCACAACAACACTACTACCCCAGAAACCCTAGACCCACTCCAATTTGCATACCGCCCAAACAGATCCACAGATGATGCAATCTCTATTGCACTCCACACTGCCCTTTCCCACCTGGACAAAAGGAACACCTACGTGAGAATGCTATTCATTAACTACAGCTCAGCGTTCAACAGCATAGTGTCCTCAAAGCTCATCACTAAGCTAAGGACCCTGGGACTAAATACCTCCCTCTGCAACTGGATCCTGGACTTGTGCCACATCTGCCATGCTGATCAACACAGGGCCCCTCAGTGGTGCGTGCCTAGTCCCCTCCTGTACTCCATCTTCACCCATGACTGCATGGCCAGGCATGACTCCAACACCATCATTAAGTTTGGCAATGACACAACTGTGGTAGGTCTGAGACAGCCTATTTGGAGGTCAGAGAACTGGTAGTGTGGTGCCAGGATAACAACTCCCTCAACGTGATCAAGACAAAAGGAGATAATTGTGGACTACAGGAAAAGGAGGACTGAGCACACCCCCATTCTCAGCGACGGGCTGCAGTGGAGCAGGTTGAGAGCTTCAAGTTCCTTGTTGTCCACATCACAAACAACCTATCATGGTCCAAACACACCAAGACAGTCGTACAGAGGGTACGACAAAGTCTATTCCCCCTCAGGAGACTGAAAAGATTTGGCATGGGTCCTCAGATCCTCAAAAAGCTCAACCATTGAGAGCATCCTGACTGGTTTCATCAATGCCTTGTATGTCAACTGCTCGGCCTCCGACCGCAAGGCCCTACAGAGGGTAGTGCGTACGGCCCAGTACATCACTGGGGCCAAGGTTCCTGCCATCCAGGACCTCGATACCAGGCGGTGTCAGAGGAAGGCCCTAAAAATGGTTAAAGACCCCAACCAGACTGTTCTCTCTGCTATCGCACAGCAAATGGTTACGGAGCGCTCACAAGGTCCAAAAGGCTTCTTAACAGCTTCCAACCCCAAGCCTCCTGAGCAGCTAATCAAATGGCTACCCAGACTATTTGCATGGAATTGGGACGTTAAAAAAATCTGTTCCCAACAATCTGGAATTGTATGCTGCATACTTGTCAAACATCTCAACTTTAAGTGAAACTGATACATTTGACTAGTCATTTTAGGCCATGCAAGATTTTCATTGGAGCTTGACAAAACAATGAATTCCTTTCTCTTGAGCAATTGTCTTGTCCATTTTTGTGGCAGAGCTGCAGTGAGTTGATTATACTTTTGTATTGGCAACACACCTCCTTACACCTTGCTCGTGTGACAATTTTACCATCCTTATTTACAATGCCATTCATAAACATGATAACTTCCTTATAGTTTTCCCCCTCTATCAGTACATTGGAGTTCAGCAATATTATTTTATGTAATATTTGTTCTGTCTGGAGGATGAAATTGTAATTGTAACCAACTCTGTATGGCTTCAATTAAAACAGTGATCCATTATAAATCCATCAGAAATTGTTGGCTTTAATCTGTATAACAGAAAATGGATACATTTTGAACATTGATGTGCCTCTCTTAGTAGCCTGCTGGAAAACCAGTTTGGATTTAGATATACAGTGCCTTCATAAAGTATTAACACCCCTTTACTGTTAATTTGTATTGTGTAAGACAGAATTTAAAATGTATTAAAAAGTAGATGTCACTGGCCTACACAATAGCCCATAATGTCAAACATGGATTTTAAAAATGCATTATATAGATTTTTCTTTTTTACTATTAAAAAATGAAAAGCTGAAATGTCTTGGGTCACTAAGTATTCAACCCCTTTTATGGCAAGCCTAAGTAAGTTCAGAAGTAAACATTTACTTAAGTCACATAATACGATGCATGGCCTCATCCAGTGTTCAATACTAGTGGTTAACATGATTTCTGAACGACTACCAGGTTCAACCACAAAAACCAGGGAGGTTTTCCAATGCCCCCATTGGTTGATGGGTAAAACAAAAATGAAAAAGAGATTGAATATACCTTTGAGCATGGTGAAGTTATTAATTACACTTTGGATGGTGTATCAATATACCCAGTCACTAAAGATAAAGGTGTCCTTCCTAAAACCGTTCCCGGGGAGGAAGGAAACCGCTCAGGGATTTCACTATGAAGCCAATGGTGACTTTAATACAGTTACAGAGTTCGTCTGTGATAGAAAACGGAGGTTTTCCCCAACTCCTAAAAAAAACAACAAAAAAAACTATAGTAAGCACCTATTAAGTAACAGGTTTCATCTTAAAATCACCCATAAATCCCTTTTGAGATGGGGAATGGAAGCGTTTTGTGTGCAACAGTGAGTTGCAATTGAAAGCATGCTTCACATTTTTTTTTTTTTTACATTTGTCATCTGACTTTCTATGGGTAAAACTAACAGGGTTAGTTATCCACCACAAAACCTAAAATTGACAAAAAAAAGAGTAGAACTCACCTACTTTTATGCTATGATTTGACAATTAGATGTTCAATGTTTCTTTTGAAAAATATATTTTAAAAGGAATAGTTTCAACATATTAAAACGAGAGTTCCATTCACATAACAGGGTTGACCTTAAATTGAGGGACAGACGTAAATGCATCACTAATCACAGTAGATTAATAATCATCTTGAGAAATGACTGTCAAATCAACAAAATAACTACGGCTTTACAATGATGGATAAATGCTGGGGTTAAGTGGGTTAAAATCGAAGTCAGAGGGTGCACCGAGGGACAAAAAAAAAAAAAAGGTTTTACAGATAATTTCCTGCAATCCTACACATTTTGCCATAGGGTGGAGAGAAACGTTTGCAGTTTTCAATATTATATCTGAGTGAGACTAACAAAATCAAATTTCGACCATGATTACAAAGATTACAAAGCCGGTATTTCGACCATGATTACAAAGTCCCGGTAGCTGGCTGCTAGACTAATTTACCAATCTCAAAAATGTTAGCTGACATGGTCTAATCGAGTGACCATCAGTGAACGTAACAAGAATAAAACAGATGACGTACAACCACATTTCAAAATTGCACCTTGTGTATACTAATATTCTAACTTCCTACTATTCTAAGTTGAGACCCCGACTGAATTGTTGAAAAACGAATAGAAAAAAATGACAACCTTGGCCCCACGAACTTCTGTAATATTCCATTTCTAATCACTATTTTCGGGGGACTTATATTCATGAACCTCACACTCATGGACTTCAAATGCATTGTCTCAACATCAGCATATTTGGACCATAATCAACATGGGGAGGTTATTACCTGCTAGCTACATCAAAGCCAGATAGTCTGCTAGCCAATTGTTATTTACACAACTACAAGAGGAAGTTGTCAGATTAAAGATAGTTTTCATAACTTTGTGGGCTCAGAGACTACCATCTCACTAAAACAGATTTTTCATGGATCCTTAGATAAATAATACTGCATCAGATTCCTCAACCAGAATGTAGCCTTTTAGCAAGCTAATTGGCTAGTACCATCTTTGACATTAACTATTACCATCAACGCTAGCACAAGCTAGGTTAGCTAGCTAGCTGACTCCGTACTGTTTCAATGCTAATGAGGAATACAAAGATAACTTTAAAAGTAGCTCGAGTTAATAAGGGATTGAAATCTATTTAACATAACTTACCCCTCCGGGTCCAAAGGGAATCTGAAAAAGGGGACATCTGATTTATCTGTGTAGATATTACAATTTGGTGCGGCACAGCGCTTGGGCATTTTGGGATCCATGCACTCACTGGTCGTTCAGAAGTCGTGCATCGTGAAATTAATCAGAAATCCACCCGTTTTGAATCTTTAGCTCAATATTAGCACAAAGTCTTGAAATTAACTTTATAGCTAAGTTCATTATTTAATTCCGGGAAAAGTTGATTTGTTGCGTGGTGTAGTAAGTTGCCTGTGTGTTCATAAATCAGGAAGAACATCAGTCTTGTCAGCCACACTAGAAAAGTACTTCCGGGTCACGGAATTTCGAAAAACGTTCCAAATCAAAGTTCCCTACGTAGTAGCAGAACATTTTCATTAAAATGTATTTAAGTTGAAAGAAAAATAATAATCTTAACATTAATGATTCTTATTTGTTCATATTTAAGTGACATTTATATTAAATGTGTTTTAAAACATGTTCCAAGGTCAAATATAGCCCCCAAAGCAAATTGTGCAGACATTACATATTGGCTATTAGAGAAGAAAAAATATATTTGTGCCTATGTAAAAGTGGGTTGGGGAATACTCAGTGGGGACTGTAAAATCTATATATGGGGATCTGAATAATATGGAGTGTTGCTGGATATGTACCACACAGTGCCCAAGAATACGAAGGTAACCTGCCTAAATGACTACTGCCCCGTAGCACTCTCGTCAGTAGCCATGAAGTGCTTTGAAAGGCTGGTCATGGCTTACAACACACCATCATCCCGGAAACCCTAGACCCACTCCAATTCGCATACCGCCCAAACAGATCCACAGATGACACCATATCAATAGCACTCCACACTGCCCTTTCCCACCTGGACAAAACGAACACCTATGTGAGAATGCTGTTCATCGACTACAGCTCAGCGTTCAACACCATAGTACCCACAAAGCTCATCACTAAGCTAGGGACCCTGGGACTAAATACCTCCCTCTGCAACTGGATCCTGGACTTCCTGAAGGGCCACCCTCAGCTGGTAAGGGTAGGCAACTCGCTGATCCTCAACACCCTTAGTGGTGCATGCTTAGTCCCCTCCTGTAGTCCCTGTTCACCCACGACTGCGTAGCCAAGCACGACTCCAACACCATCATTAAGTTCGCTGACGAAAACGGTGGTAGGCCTGATCAACGATGAGACACCCTAAAGGGAGAAGGCCTGAGAACTGACAGTGTGGTGCCAGGACAACAACCTCTCCCTCAATGTGAGCAAGACAAAGGAGATGATTGTGGACTACAGTAAAAGGAGGGCCGAACAGGCCCCCATTAACATCGACGGAGCTGTAGTGGAGCAGGTCGAGAGTTTCAAGTTCCTTGGTGTCCACATCCCCAACAAACTATCATGATCCAAACACACCAAGACAATCGTGAAGAGGGCACGACAACACCTTTTCCCCCCTCAGGAGACTGAAAAGATTTGGCATGGGTCACCAGATCCTCAAAACGTTCTACAGCTGCACCATTGAGAGCACCCTGACCGGTTGCATCACCGACTGGTATGGCAACTGCTCGGCATCCAATCGTAAGGCGCTACACTATAATCCAAGATGGCGCAGCAGTAAGACGTGTTTATTTTCGTCCCATGTAAATATTGTATTTTTCGGGTTTTTTGTAAACTCTTTTTTCCATTTTCAGAATAAATATACATTCCTGCAACCCACCTCACCCAATGTGATAGATCAGCTATTTTTTTTAGACCTTATAACTGGAACCTCCATCAGGAAGCTGGCCAGCTAATTAGCTACAAGCTATTTAGCCATTGTGACCCTCTGCTAGCGGTCTTTACCTTTAGCTCGGACTCCTGCCGCTTTAGCCTGGATAGCCCGGATAATACCTGACAGTCTGTACAGCGCGATACCAGCCATGAGTATATCGGACTGCTCTTTTCCACTACATCACCGGATTCCTGCTGCAAGCTCTGAACCATTACACCGGATCTTCATAGATAGCTACTTGCTACTGAGGAGCTGTTGTGGCTAACGCCCTTGTCCAGAAGCATGCACCAGTTAGCCCCGAGCTAGGCCCATCTCCCGGCTAGCAAATTAAGTACACCAACTACAACACTTCTCTTGCCTATTGGCCTGGACCCTTTGTCGACACGGAGCCCTGCCGATCCATCACGACTGGTCTGCTGACCTAACTCGGCCAATGTGCTCTCAACCGGCCTCTGCGTTGTGGATATTTGGTGATGATCCATCTGCTAGCCCCGGCCTGCTAGCTCCCTGAAGGCCCCGTCTCCCGCTCGCTCAACGTAGTGAACGACTACCGAACTGATCCCCGTTTCATCTAGTGCTGCTAGTGATCATTGGACCCTATGATCACTTGACTACACAGCCGATGCCTGCTGGACTGTTAATTAACACGAACTGGAACCCCCAACAGAAGCTAGCCAACTAGCTAGAAGTCAGTTAGCCACTGCTAGCGGTCATCAGCTAACCTTAGCCCGGTCAACTCCTGCCAGTCTGCACAGTGCGATTCAACCCAGAGCATAGGGGACTGCTATTTCTTCCCTAAATATCCATATCTCCAGATTCCTACCTCAAGCTCTGAACCTTTTCGCTAACCCAGCTGCTATCCGAGTGGCTACTCCTGGCTAATGTCTCTGTCCCGAAGCAAGTACCAGTTAGCCTGGAACTAGCCTTGTGCTAGGCCCATCTCCCGGCTAGCTGAAGAGGTCCATCAGCCACCCCTTGGGCTACAATACCTATTTTGCCAATTGGCCTGGACCCCTTTTACTGCCGACACGGAGCCCCGCCGATCCATCACGACTGGTCTACCCCGAAGTAATCCACCGAGGGGGTTTCAACAGGCTCCTCCGTCGCAGCGCCCCCTGAAAGCCCACCCCCAAGCCTGCTAGCCGCAGTCTGCTAGCTGTCGATAGCATATCAGACTGTTAGCTGAAGAGGTCCATCAGCCAATTTCTTGTACTACAATACCTATTTTGCCAATTGGCCTGGACCCTTTTACTGCCTACACAGAGCCCTGCCGATCCATCACGACTGGTCTGCCGATGTAACTGTCCGAGGGGGCTACAACAGACTAACGTCGCGACGTCACCCTAAGGCCTTTCTGCTATCCCCGGACTGCTATCTGTCTGAATCGCCGTGTCTCCAGCTCGCCTAGCTATTCACTGGTCTCTATGATCACTTGGCTATGCAGGCCTCTCCCTAATGTCAATATGCCTTGTCTATTGCTGTTTTGGTTATTGATTAGTGTCTTATTTCACTGTAGAGCCTCCAGCCCTACTCAATATTCCCTAGCTACTCCTTTTTTTCCCACCTCCCGCACATGCGGTGACCGCACCTGGCTTAAATGGTGCCTCTAGAGACAAAACCTCTCTCATCGTCACTCAATGCCTAGGTTTACCTCCACTGTATTCACATCCTACCATTCCCTTGTTTGTACACTATGCCTTGAATCCATTCTTCCGCGCCCAGAAACCTGCTCCTTTTACTCTCTGTTCCGAACGCACTAGACAGCCAGTTCTTATAGCCTTTAGCCGTACCCTTATCCTACTCCTCCTCTGCTCCTCTGGTGATGTAGAGGTTAATCCAGGCTCTGCAGCTCCACTCCCATTCACCAGGCGCTCTCATTTGCTGACTTCTGTAACCGTAAAAGCCTTGGTTTCATGCATGTTAACATTAAAAGCCTCCTCCCTAAGTTGGTTTTATTCACTGCTTTAGCACACTCTGCCAACACGGATGTCCTAGCCGTGTCTGAATCCTGGCTTAGGAAGGCCACCAAAAATCCTGAAATTTCCATCCCCAACTATAACATTTTCTGACAAGACAGAACTGCCAAAGGGGGTGGAATTGCAATCTATTGCAGAGATAGCCTGCAGTGTTCTGTCATACTATCCAGGTCTGTGCCCAAACAATTCGAACTTCTACTTCTAAAAATCCAACTTTCCAGAAACAAGTCTCTCACCGTTGTCACTTGTTATAGCTACCCCTACACAAATGGCGCCGGAAGAACTGGCAGCAGTTTTACGTGCGCCAAACCAATTGTGCTATTATGTGGGTTTCTTTTGCGTTATTTGTAACTTATTTTATACATAATGTTTCTGCAACCGTATCTTATGGCAAAAATGAGTTTCTGGATATCAGGACAGCGATCAATCACCTCGGAATAGACAAAGATTTTTTTCTACAGTAAGGAGGACATTCTCCAAACACCCGACAGGGCCGACATCCCCGTTATTTGCAAGAAGAAGCGACGCAGGTACAGAGGACAAAGAGCCGGATGCCTCGTCAGGACACAGAGAAGGCGAGTGAGAAAGCTGCCGTTACCGTCAATACTACTCGCCAACGTGCAATCGTTGGACAATAAATTAGACGAGGTACGATCACGAATATCCTACCAACAGGACATCCAAAAACTGTAATATCCTATGTTTCACGGAATCGTGGCTGAATGACGACATGGATAGTCAGCTAGTGGGATATACGCTGTACCGGCAAGATAGACAACAGCTGGTGCACAAAATCTAAGGAAATCTCTAGATTTGCTCGCCTGAAGTAAAGTATATTGTGATAAATTGCAGGCCACACTACTTGCCTAGAGAGTTTTCAGCTATACTTTTTGTGGCTGTTTATTTACCACCACAGACAGATTCTGGCACTAAGACCGCACTCAGTCAGCTGTATAAGGAAATAAGCAAACAAGCCTTTCTAAATCGACCTGGCCCGGGTATCCTGGAAGGATATTGACCTCATTCCGTCAGTAGAGGATGCCTGGTTATTATTTAAAAGTGCTTTCCTCACCATCTTTAATAAGCATGCCCCATTCAAAAAAATTAAGAACCAGGGACAGATATAGCCCTTGGTTCACTCCAGACCTGATTGCCCTTGACCAGCACAAAAACATCCTTTGGAGTACCGCATTAGCATCGAATAACCCCCGCGATATGCAACATTTCAGAGAAGTTAGGAACCAATATACACAGGCAGTAAGGAAAGCAAAGGCTAGCTTTTTCAAACAGAAATTTGCATCCTGTAGCACAACCTTCAAAAAGTTCATGGAGAAGTCCATGGAGAATAATAGCACCTCCTCCCTGCTGCCCACTGCACTGAGGCTAGGAAACACTGTCACCACCGATAAATCCACGATAACTGAGAATTTCAATAAGCATTTTTCTAGGGCTGGCCATGCTTTCCACCTGGCTACCCCTACCCCGGTCAACAGCCCTGCACCCCCGACAGCAACTTGCCCAAGCCTGATGTTTTGAAAGAGTTGCAAAATCTGGATCCCTACAAATCAGCTGGGCTAGACAATTTGGACCCTCTCTTTCTAAAATTATCCACCGCATGTTGCAACCCCTATTACTAGCCTGTTCAACCTCTCTATTGTATCGTCTGAGATCCCCAAAGACTGCCGCGGTCATCCCCCTCTTCAAAGGGGGAGACACTCTAGACCCAAACTGTTACAGACCTACATCTATCCTGCCCTGCCTTTCTGGGATCTTCGAAAGCCAAGTTAAATAACTGACCATTTTGAATCCCACCGTACCTTCTCCGCTATGCAATCTGGTTTCCGAGTTGGTCATGGGTGCACCTCAGCCACGAACAAACTCCGAAACAATATTATAACCGCCATCAATAAAAGACAATACTGTGCAGCCGTCTTCATCGACCTGGCCAAGGCTTTCGACTCTGTCAATCACCGCATTCTTAAAATCGGCAGACTCAACAGCCTTGGCTTCTCAAACGACTGCCTCACCTGGTCCAACTACTTCTCAGAGTTTAGTGTGTCAAATATGAGGGCCTGTTGTCTGGACCTCTGGCAGTCTATGGGGGTGCCACAGGGTTCAATTCTCGGGCCGACTCTCTTCTCTGTATACATCAATGACGTCGCTCTTGCTGCTGGTGATTCTCTGATCCACCTCTACGCAGACGACACCATTCTGTATACTTCTGGCCCTTCTTTGGACACTGTTAACTAACCTCCAGAAAAGCTTCAATGCCATACAACTCTCCTGCCGTGGCCTCCAACTGCTCTTAAATGCAAGAAAAGCTAAATGCATGCTCTTCAACCGATTGCTGCCCGCACCTGCCCGCCCATCCAGCATCACTACTCTGGATGGTTGTGACTTAGGTATTTGTAGTCGTCCACATATTCTAGGTGTCTGGTTAGACTGTAAACTCTCCTTCCAGACTCACATTAAGCATCTCCAATCCAAAATTAAATCTAGAATCGGCTTCCTATTTCGCAACAAAGCATCCTTCACTCCTGCTGCCAAACATACCCTTGTAAAACTGACTATCCTACCAATCCTTGACTTCGGCGATGTCATTTACAAAATAGCTTCCAACACTCTACTCAGCAAATTGGATGCAGTCTATCACAGTGCCATCCGCTTTGTCACCAAAGCCTCATATACTACCCACCACTGCGACCTGTATGCTCTCGTTGGTTGGATCTCGCTTCATATTCGTCGCCAAACCCACTGGCTCCAGGTCATCTATAACTCTTTGCTAGGTAAAGCCCCGCTTTATCTCAGCTCACTGGTCACCATAGCAGCACCCACCCGTAGCATGCGCTCCAGCAGGTATATTTCACTGGTCACCCCTAAAGCCAATTCCTACTTTGGCCGCCTTTCCTTCCAGTTTTCTGCTGCCAATGACTGGAACGAGTTGCAAAATTCACTGAAGTTGGGGACTCATATTTCCCTCACTAACCTTAAACATCAGCTGCCAGAGCAGCTCACAGATCATTGCACCTCTCTAAATAGCCCATCCAACTACCTTATCCCCATATTATAATTTTTGTTGTTGTTGCTCCTTTGCACCCCAGTATCTCTACTTGCACATTCATCTTCTGCACATCTATCACTCCAGTGTATAATTGCTCAATTGTAATTACTTTGCCACTACGGCCTATTTATTGCCTTACCTCCCTTATCTTACCTCATTTGCACACACTGTATATAGATTTTTTCTATTGTGTTATTGACTGTACGTTTGTTTATTCCGTGTGTAACTCTGTTGTTGTCCGTGTCGTACTGCTTTGCTATATCTTGGCCAGGTCGCAGTTGTAAATGAGAACTTGTTCTCAACTGGCCTACCTGGTTAAATAAAGGTTAAATAATAAAATACAGAGGGTAGTGTGTATGGCCCAATACATCACTGGGGCCATGCTTCCTGCCATCCAGGAACCTATTTACTAGGCAGTGTCAGAGGAAGGCCCAGAAAATTGTCAAAGACTCCAGTCACCCAAGTCTAAGACTCTTCTCTCTGCTACCTTACGGCAAGCTGTACCGGAGCACGAAGTCTAGTTCCAAAAGGCTCCTTAACAGCTTCTACCCCCGAGCCATAAGACTGCTGAACAATTAATCAAAATGGCCACCCGGACTATTTACATTTACCTTTGTTTTTACACTGCTACTACTCGCTGTTTATTATCCATGCATAGTCACTTTATCCCTACCTACATGTACAAATTACCTCGACTAACCTGTACCCCCACACATTGACTTGGTACCAGTACTCCCTGTACATAGCCTCGTTATTGTTATGTAATTGTGTGCTAATTTATAATTTTTTTAAAATTGAATAGTTTATTTAGCAAATATTTTCTTAACTATTTCTTGAACTGCATTGTTGGTTAAGGGCTTGTAAGTAAGCATTTCACGGTAAGGTCTACACCTGTTGTATTGGCGCATGTGACAATGAACAAGCATGAATGTTCATTCAAGAAAGCCCCTTTTTAAATGGGGGGAGGGGTGCTGTGTGATTATTAAATATACTCTAAAGAGGTAGGGTTTTGGATGTTTTCGGAAGATGGGTAGGGACTCTGCTGTCCTAACTTCAGGGGGAAGCTGGTTCCACCAATGGGGTGCCAAGACAGAGAAGAGCTTTGACCGAACTGAGCGAGAGCAGCCCTCCCATAGGGGTGGGAGGGCCAAATAAGATGACATTTTATTGGCCAATACACATATTTAGCAGATGTTATTGCAGGTGTCGCGAAATGCTTGCTCCAACAGTGCAGTAGTATCTAACAATACACACAAATCTAAAAGTAAAATAATGGAATTAAGAATCTAAATATGACAATGTCAGAGTATATATATATATATATATATACACACACTGCTCAAAAAAATAAAGGGAACACTTAAACAACTCAATGTAACTCCAAGTCAATCACACTTCTGTGAAATCAAACTGTCCACTTAGGAAGCAACACTAGATTGACAATACATTTCACATGCTGTTGTGCAAATGGAATAGACAAAAGGTGGAAATTATAGGCAATTAGCAAGACACCCCCAAAAAAGGAGTGATTCTGCAGGTGGTGACCACAGACCACTTCTCAGTTCCTATGCTTCCTGGGTGATGTTTTGGTCACTTTTGAATGCTGGCGGTGCTCTCACTCTAGTGGTAGCATGAGACGGAGTCTACAACCCACACAAGTGGCTCAGGTAGTGCAGCTCATCCAGGATGGCACATCAATGCGAGCTGTGGCAAAAAGGTTTGCTGTGTCTGTCAGCGTAGTGTCCAGAGCATGGAGGCGCTACCAGGAGACAGGCCAGTACATCAGGAGACGTGGAGGAGGCCGTAGGAGGGCAACAACCCAGCAGCAGGACCGCTACCTCCGCCTTTGTGCAAGGAGGTGCACTGCCAGCGCCCTGCAAAATGACCTCCAGCAGGCCACAAATGTGCATGGTTTTTAGACTGTTATTCGGCATATCTCCTTGCTTGCTAGCTAGCTAACTTACTCTGTTGACAGTTTGACAAGAACTTGTGGTAGCCAACTAGCTTGTTAATTGTTTCCAAACAAAATTATTGAATGAGCTACAAACCAAAACAGCTACCTAGCTAGAACTCGTTTTTAAAGTTGGATCATCTTATCCTTTGAGGCTTTAGAAAACTGTTACACTATGATTTTGAACATTCAAGGCAACTGGGAAATGACCATGGCAGGCATTGTTGTGATAGGGAACACCACCAATCAGCCTACACCACTGCACACACCCGTCATATTATGACAACTAGCATAGCAGTGTCAGCAAATGACTGCTGTCTTAACACACACAATAAATCAGATTTGGTCGCTTGTTACGTGCTGTCTGTAGTCCAGATTTGAAAAACAAAACTGATTTGAGCATTACGGCCTGCAGTGTGAACAAGGCTTTAGAGACTTACCCAGAAAGACGCACAGCTGTAATCAATACCAAAAGGTGCTTCTACAAAGTATTGACTCAGGAGTGTGAGTGAATTAGCGATGCACCGATATGACATTTTTGGCCGATTACAATACTTTCCTTGCAAAAAAAAACGATACCGATATTTACAATTTTAGCAGCCTTTTAAGCATTCTAGTAGTTAATTATTTAACACACACACACAGCGGTCTAAAGCACTGCATCTCAGTGCAAGAGGCATCACTACAGTTCCTGTTTCGAATCCAGGCTGTATCACATCCGGCTGTGATTCAGAGTCCCATAGTGCGGCGCAGAATTTACCCGTCGTCGTCTGTACCGTCATTGTAAATAAGAATTTGTTCTTAACTGACTTAAATAAAAGGTTACACACACGCACACCAAAAAGTTATTTTGTTGGCATTTACCTATGTCCCCATTACCAGTAAAACATAATCAAAACCTATTTCTTTCACTTACTTGCTGTGCTGTTTCGTTGTTCAAATCGTTCCATTCTCAAACAGGATTTCTATGGAACACCATTTGTCTTTGCGTGTCAAAAAAAGATATGTCAATTAACGACATCCGTTTCAGTAGCTATAGTTAGCTAGCTAACTATATAGTAGGTGTCATCTAAAAACCCTAATTATAAGACAGTTTTTATTTGATTCATGGTGGTCAGACCCATCTATGCAAAGCTAGCCACAATAGTAGACTTTGTGGTTAGCGTCCAAAATAAAAAAATATGGCATAATTCTATTTGTATTCATTTGCATTACTGTCAATGACAACCCAACAACCTTTTATTTTGAAGGCAAACTGCAAATCCACTATTGTGCCTAATCCTTATTGTGGCTAGCTTCACAACACAACCCTTTGCGGTCGAGCCTCACTAGCCAGATGAAGCTAGCTGGCTGCTTATAACGTTAGCTTTGGGCAACAGGGTTATGTTGCTGACTAGCTATTTATTTTCGTGAACTGAAGTTCAATTTCAGTAGCTGAACAAAAAGTGGCAACCTAGCTAATACTTACTCACAAGGATTCCTAAATCATTGCTAAGAATAATATAAATGATTGCAGGTTCTATTGGTCATTGTTTTCAGGCTGGTTGTATTGGTGTTAGCTAGGTGCCAAGCTAGCTACCCCAGAAGTTGCGGTCGAACAAATTATGCTTTATTACCAACGCGGTATTGTAAACATGTCGTTCGTGGCCTGTGTTTGCAGATTTTTTTGTACAGCTTTGACAGTGCTACTGTATCTTTTTTGACACGCAAAGACCCAAACGGCGTTCCATAGTATGCATGTCATGAAGCTAATAGCAGTGATGCCATTACTGTGCAACATCTGAAAAATAGCGCATTTGGTGGGGCTCGACCAGTCGCGAAAGCCAACATCACCCACAACAGAGAACGATTGATTGTCAAGGGCAAAGGATTCCATTAAATTGGCTTTAATGGATTTCGCCTTTGAGTTGTCTCGCTGACATTTTTTTTACTCTTTCAAATGACTGCTCGATCCACAGCAGACATTGTGAGATAGTTTAGAAATGCTGTGTTGCACGTATAGCGAAATTTCTACTTGGCATCATGTACCTACATTATATAGGTATGCACGTCAGCTTTAACATCGTACCGTTAAACTAGACATTTTTAGCTAATATCAGCCGATTCCAATATGTTCACCGATATATCGTGCATCCCTAGTGTGAATACTTATGCAAATTAGATATTAATGCATTTCATTTTCAATAAATGTGCTAACATATCTAAAAACATGTTTACACTGTCATTATGGGGTATTGTAGAAGGAATAAATGTGTATTTTTCACCAATTTTTTTTATTCAAAATGTGGAACAAGTCAAAGGGTATGAATACTTTTTGAAGGTGCTGTACACACAAATATGTGGACACCCCTTCAAATTAGTGGATTTGGCTATTTATGCAACACCCGTTGCTGACAGGTGTATAAAATCCGAACACACGGCCATGCAACCTCAATAGACAAACATTGGCAGTAGAATTGCCTTACTGAAGAGCTCAGTGACTTTCAATGTGGCAAAGTCATAGGATGCCACCTTTTCAACAAGCCAGTTTGTCAAATTTCTGCCCTGCTAGAGTTGCCCCGGTCAACTGTTAGTGCTGTTATTGTGAAGTGGAAACATCTAGGAGCAACAACAGCTCAGCCACGAAGTGGTAGTCCACACAAGCTCACAGAACGGAACCGGCGAGTGCTGAAGCGTGTAAAGATTGTCTGTTCTCAGTTGCAACACTCACTACCGAGTTCCAAACTGCCTCAAGAAGCAATGTCAGCACAATAACTTTTTGTAATGAGCTTAATGAAATGGGTTTCCATGGCCGAGCAGCCTAACACAAGTCTAAGATCACCATGCGCAATGCTAAGCGTCGGCTGGAGAGGTAAAGCTCACCGCCATTGGACTCTGGAGCAGTGGAAGTGCGTTCTCTGGAGTGATGAATTACGCGTCACCATCCATATTAATGCCCATGATTTTGGAATGAGATGTTCGACAAGCAGGTGTCCACATACTTTTTGCAGTTTAAAACTAACGATTGATTTTCCCCAACAACAAAAAATGCATATATTTGCATTGGTCATTGGTAAACATAGAGCCAAAATAAGTGGTTTCAACATATCAAACATCCAATAGGTGATAGATAAGCTCAGGTCAAAAATGCTAAGGACAGACTACTACTAACATAAAAGAACAAGTAATTTAGTCAACAGGCTGGCATACTTGCTCATGACTTTCATTTTCAGGGTACATCTTAATGTAACTATCAACCATGACATCCAGGTCATGTCTGGCATTATAATGTATGTTCAGAAACGCCAGACTCTTGGACCTGTGTTTGTCAGGTGTGTTCTCCAAGTACATCTGAAAGCGTTTACGTGAAGCATCGCCATCGACATCAAGGCTCAGGACTGGCAGGTTGCAGAGCACCCTCAAGAAGGCAAGTACGTTGGGGAAGAACTTCACTTCAGCCAGCTGCAGCGTCTCATGGACGGTGGAGGGCAGTGTCACCTTGCCCCTGTGCTTCCACTTCACCCTCCAGCAGTGCAGCTCAGTGGGGAGAGTGTCTGCATTGGGAAGGTCGTTCCTGTACATCTCCACGTTGTTCTCCTCAGAAGTGTTGAACTTCAGCTGCCCCATGACAGCAGGGACGAGCGTCAGACATCTCAGGGCGTTGAGGTGGTTTTCAGAGAAGAGGTCGTTCAGTTCATTGATGACGTGGCTCACCACCGGGGCAGTCAGGTGTTCTTTAAAGTAGCTCTCAGGCTGGATCTCTGTTCCAGATTCTGCGTGGTGCTTTCTCAAGTAGAGCCTGGGAACCTTGACCGGGATCTCCAGTGCAGCGGCTAGGTTAACAGCCTCTTCAAACCAGAACTCATGGTATACATCAATGTTATCCGAGACCTCGTTCAGCGAGTGCAACACAGCGGTCAAGCTGTTGGCAGCAAAGTAGACATCCATCGTTGGCCCTTGCAAGTTCTTGCCAAAAGCTCTTGTGAATGACAGGGTGTTTTTCAGCACAACCAACGTTGCAACAAACTCAAAATCAGCCAGAGCCTCTGATATCTCCAAGGCATCATTTGTGACTTGGTCACTCCACCTCAGATCTTCATTGTCGTGAACACTATCCATGCAGAGCAGAAGAGATTCCAGGACATCGACTGCCACCTCGAATGCATCATGTCTCACTGTCCAGTTGGTACGGCAGGCCTCTTTCAGATCATTGGCCTTCTCTTCATTACCCTGGTAGAAAATGGAGATGGCATTCTCCAACTCCAATTGCAGTGAAGAAGCCTCATTGAAAAAAGACTCAATCTTCTTGAAAGTAGACATGACAATCTGAACGCCTGTCAAGGCCACTCCACTTGCCAGTGAGGCATTTAAGGCACAGGTGGATCTTGGTGTGTATACTGCTGTGGGGTACATCTCTGTGAGTTTGGTTGCAATGGCTTTAATTTTGCTAGAATGCACACCGGAGCTGAAGTGGGCCTGCCCTCTACAGTAGTCCATATTTAAACCCCACTTCTTTGTCACCTCAGTCAGCAGCCTCTCCATCAGGGTCTCATCTTCTCCCTCAAATGGAAGGAATCCCACAAACTCCTCCCGCAAGCAGTTGGCCTGGTCCAAAAAACGCAAGAACATGGGGAGGTGGCTCTCGCCAGAGATCTCAACCACATCGTCGGTGACCAATGAGAAGAAGCGAACCTCTCTGACTTCCTGTAAGAGCTCCTCACGGATGCAACTCTCACAGACCTCCATCATCTGCATCTGCTGGGTGAAGGTACAGCACTCTTTGTTCATAGCACTCATCTCAAACCTTTTCCTAAGAGCTTCGTCACCACCAGCATTCATTCGGTACTCCAACAACGCCTTGAAGTTGCTCGGAGTAAGGCACTTGCTCTCCGGCACCTCCTTGGTATGTCTATTCAGAGGTATGTTTTGTTTGCCCAACACTACAATAACTTCAAATAGTGATTTGAGGTATTCTCTGTGCTCCTTCTCCTTAGAGGTCAGCTGAGTGGTGTCGTTTGTCTCAGGGTCAACTTGACCTTCCGCATAATTTTTGTCCGTCTTTGACTGGTCCACCGAGTCCTCTATAGACAAACAAATCAATATTGGGAAAAGAGGATTAACGTAACTTTTTGCTTGTGGGTCCTGTGATCGTGCATTGTCTTATGATGAAGAGAGAAAGACGTCCTTCATTACTGGTCATTAAATTTAAACCTTGATTATTATCATATTACATTGTAAAACAGCCTCAACAAAAACTGTTGTTCAATGTAAAATCGGATGCACAACTTACTTTTCCTCTCTTTCATTTGTCTTGCTTCTGCATTACTCTACAATAGAAAGAGATAAACAGTCAATACCAAACTGTTAGAAGAAGCCTTTAAAAATTGTAAAAAATACACTGAGTATTTGACTTGTGATTTGGTAAATGTAGAAGAAACCCATACCAGCTCTTTAATCCTCTTGCGTTGCCTACATTGTGGATTATTGAGGTGGCTTGTTAAGTCAAAGATGGTTGGTGTGGCATTATCCTTCAGCTTTGTCCTGTAAGGACTCTGAAAATATGAAAGATGATAAGAGATTAACCTAACCTATTTGATGGGTATGTAGCACTGAGGTGCACATCTCTGTTCAACTACATCCATTTCAAATGTTAAAGCTACATATTTAACTTTGTGGGTGACGACCAAATTCACATAGAAATGTTAGTCATCATTCTCATTGAACACAAGTCTAAGAAGTAGGTCAGTTCTATGTGATATATTTATATTTATATGCTTCCTGTTCTTAAGTTTCATTTTTGCATCTTATTTTCGGTTTTGTACACCAGCTTCAAACTGAAAATACAATATTTTGGTTATTGAAAATATATTTCACAGCGGTTTAGATGGTACAATGATCCTCTACACTTTCATTGTTTGTTTTGTCACAAACTGAAATTATACTATTAGAATTTGGCAAAATGGCAAAGCAATTTCTCCATGTTGCACCTTTATATGCTTCAGTTAGGCCAAAAAAACATTAAGCTCGAGCATCAACATCACTTACTGCTTTACATATCATGGATGGTTCAAAGTGGTTAACACAAAGTCTGTAGTGTCTGTTTAGCTGGTCAGGTGTTTTATCTTCAAGATCCTTGCAATGGCAGTTGTCCACCCACTGCTTGCATCTGTGCAAGACAGACAAAACAAAATTCAAATGTATACAATTAACTATCACTGAACATAGTGTAACGACCCTGGGTTTATAAGCGCGGAAATCGACTTTGCCGCTTGAGCATGCTTTTGCTGCACAGTCGATAGCGCGCCGGACCTTGGGCTCGAGACCTGCTCCCTACTGTTTCATTACAATAGATATGATTCAGTGGAGACTAGTGAGGGGAGGACGGCTCATAATAAAGGCTGGAACGAAGCAAATGGAATGGCATCAAATGTATGTATTTGATACCATTACACCAATTCCGCTCCAGTCATTACCACGAGCCCGTGCTCCCCAATTAAGGTGCCACCAACCTCCTGTGATGACTACCATAGACGACAATGGTATAATCACGTGTGCCACGTTGACAAGAACATGCAAACTAAAACATTGTGTCATTCCGAAAGCCATCTCTTGTAAGTTAGCTTTCTGGTATTAAAAATAAGACCTACTGATTTACAAAACCCAAAAGGCTAGCTATGCAGTTATCTCTGCAAGCATGCAGCAAAACTAACTAGTAGGCTAGATACTACTCGAAGCACATCTCTGGCTGACAGCTAACAGCTAACGTTAGGCTACCTTACCGTGCTATTAAGTCAGTAACGTACGTAATGTCAAGCAAAGAACCACAACTTAGTCAGATTGGTACTATACCTTTCAGTGTCCCTTGGAAACCTGAAGAATGGCGATGCTGACTCATTGCTTCTTATGGTGCAATTCGGAGCAGCGCAAAAGTTGGACATTGTTAGTTTTGCTAATATGCTACTTTTCAAAAGTAATTTTGAATATTCACTTTACCCTGAAATTACTAAAGAATAGACGAGCGCGCTGCGGTGCTACATGTGGCCTTGAATCCTGGTGGAAACAGCGGGACGCGCGAATAAACCATCTTCCCACAATGCTTTGCTAACGTCACATCCCAATGCGCATGTCTGTCATAATAATCAACGCTATTTGGAATCGTTGGGATGCCTTAACCGTTTTAAATGTCAACTTCAATTGGGTAGGGAGTCTCAACAACAGAGAAAAACGAGCCTTGTTTCAACTATACCTTATGTCATGCCTTATTGGAATGGTTTTATTGATAATGTCTTTTGGAAAAAAGTTTGGATGTTGCCACACACATAGGTACTTATTAACAAAATGAAGGAACTTTCTTTAAAAATTATTCATAAATATTATCCTGCCAACCAAAATATGAAGAAGTTAAAAAAAAACACACATTAAAATTGTACCTTTTGTAATGACCACCCAGAAACAGTGTTGCATCTTTTTTTAGCATTGTATTCATGTAAGGAATCTGTGGCAAGACATCAGGAGATTTATAATTTAACACATTTATGAAGATTTTACACTATTACAGGGAATGTGCTGCTTGGATTCTTTACTTATGGTAGAAATAAGTTGAAACAATTTTATGTAATTCATTTCATTATTATTTTGGCCAAATTGTATATTCACAAATGTAAATTGAAAAGCAAAACACCACATTTTATTACCTTGCAAAAATAAATGGAACTATATTTTAAGACAATAAAAAACTCTGGCAACAAAAAAGATGTTAGAATTATAAATGTGTTCCCCCATGTACTTTTTGTATTGATTAGTTATGAATAAAATAAAAAAGACAGCCAGTGTCAGCCAAAAAACGAAAATGTAAAACCTTTCAGAATTAAACGTGTTAGCGCCATCTACTGCATGGAGGAAGCATGTTAGACTACATAACATTTCTAGATGTGCGTGGTGCCAATTTTTTTATTTCACCTTTATTTAACCAGGTAGGCCAGCTGAGAAAAAGTTCTCATTTACGACTGCGACCTGGCCAAGATAAAGCAAAGCAGTGCAACAAAAACAACACAGAGCTACACATAAACAAAGGTACAGTCAATAACACAAAAGAAAAATTGAAAAATCTATGTACAGTGTGTGCAAATGTAGAAGAGTAAGGAAGTAGCCATAAATAGGCCATAGAGGCGAAAATAATTACAATTTAGCATTAATACTGGAGTGATACATGTGCAGATGATGATGTGCAATTTACAGATTGGCTGTGTACAGGTACAGTGATCAGTAAGCTGTTCTGACAGCTGATGCTTAACGTTAGAGAGGGAGATATTAGACTCCAGCTTCAGAGATTTTTGCAATTCGTTCCAGTCATTGGCAGCAGAGAACTGGAAGGAAAGGCGGCCAAAGTAAGTGTTGCCTTTGGGGATGACCAGTGCAATATACCTGCTGGAGTGTGTGCTACGGGTGGGTGTTGCTATGGTGACCAGTGAGCTGATATAAGGCGGGGCTTTACCTAGCAAAGACTTATAGATGACCTGGAGCCAGTGGGTTTGGCGACGGATAAGTAGTGAAGGCCAGCCAGAGCATACAGGTCGCAGTGGTGGGTAGTATATGGGGCTTTGGTGACAAAACAGATGGCACTGCGATATACTACATCCAGTTTGCTGAGTAGAGTGTTGGGGGGCTATTTTGTAAATGACATCACCGAAGTCCAGGATCGGTAGGATAGTCAGTTTTACAAGGGTATGTTTGACGGCATGAGTGAAAGAGGCTTTGTTGTGAAATAGGAAGTCGATTCTATATTTAATTTTGGATTGGAGATGCTTAATGTGAGTCTGGAAGGAGAGTTTACAGTCTAACCAGACACCTAGGTATTTGTAGTAGTCCACATATTGTAGGTCAGTACCGTCCAGAGTAGTGATGCTAGTCGGACAGGAGGGTGTGGGCAGGTATTGGTTGAAGAGCATGCATTTAGTTTTACTAGCACTTAAGAGCAGTTGGAGGCCACGGAAGGAGTGTTGTATGGCGTTGAAACTCGTTTGGAGGTTTATTAGCAGAGTGTACAAAGAAGGGCCAGATGTATACAGAATGGTGTCATCTGCGTAGAGGTGGATCAGAGAATCACCAGCAGGAAGAGTGACATCATTGATAAATACAGAGAAAAGAGTCAGCCAGAGAATTGAACCCTGTGGCACCCCCATAGAGACTGCCAGAGGTCCGGACAACAGGCGTTCCGATTTGACACACTGAGCTCTGTCTGAGAAGTAGTTGGTGAACCAGGCGAGGCAGTCGTTTGAGAAGCCAAGGCTATTGAGTCTGCCGATAAGAATGCTGTGATTGACAGAGTCGAAAGCCTTGGCCAGGTTGATGAAGATGGCTGCACAGTACTGTCTTTTATCGATGGTGGTTATGATATCGTTTAGGACCTTGAGCATGGCTGAGGTGCACCCATGACCAGCTCGGAAACCAGGTTGCATTGTGGAGAAGGTACAGTGGGATTCGAAATGGTCGGTGATCTGTTTATTAACTTGGCTTTCGAAGATTTTAGAATGGCAGGGCAGGATGGATATAGGTATATAACAGTTTGGGTTTCGAGTCTCTCCCCCTTTGAAGAGGGGGAAGACCGCGGCAGCTTTTGAATCTTTGGGGATCTCAAACGATACGAAAGAGAGGTTGAATAGGCTAGTAATAGGGGTTGCAACAATTTCAGAGGATAATTTTAGAAAGAGAGGGTCCAGATTGTCTAGCCCAGCTGATTTGTAGGGATCCAGATTTTGCAGCTCTTTCAGAACATCAGCTGTCTGGATTTGGGTGAAGGAGAAGCAGGGGGGGGGGGGGGGGGGCAAGTTGCTGCAGGGGGTGCTGAGATGTTGGCCGGGGTAGGGGTAGCCAGGTGGAAAGCATGGTGAGCCGTGGAAAAATGCTTATTGAAATGATCGATTATCGTAGATTTATTGGTGGTGACAGTGTTTCCTATCCTCATTGCAGTGGGCAGCTGTGAGGAGGTGTTCTTATTCTCCATGGATTTTACAGTGTCCCAAAACTTTTTGGAATTAGTGCTACAGGAAGCAAATTTCTGTTTGAAAAAGCTAGCCTTAGCTTTCATAACTGACTGAGTATATTGGTTCCTGACTTCCCTGAAAATATGCATATCGCAGGGGCTATTCGATGCTAATGCAGAACGCCACAGGATGTTTTTGTGCTGGTCAAGGGCAGTCAAGTCTGGGGTGAACCAAGGGCTATATCTGTTCTTAGTTCAACATTTTTTGAATGGGGCATTCTTATTTAAGATGGAGAGGAAAGCACTTTTTAAGAGCAACCAGGCATCCTCTACTAACAGGATGAGGTCAATATCTTTCCAGGATACCCGGGCCAGGTCGATTAGAAAGGCCTGCTTGCTGAAGTTTTTTAGGGAGCGTTTGACAGTGATGAGGGGTGGTCGTTTGGGTCCAGTGAGTAGCTAAGCAAGCTGGAGACACGGCGATTCAGACAGCTAGCAGGCCGGGGCTAGTAAGCTAGCAGATGGGCCACAGGGGGACGTCGCAACGAGAGTGCCTGTTGAAACTGCCTCGGACGGTTATGTCGGCAGACCAGTCGTGATGGACCGGCGGGGCTCTGTGTCGGCAGCAAAGGGTCCAGGCCAATGTGCAAAAGTGATATTGAAGCCCAGGAATTATCTGATGGATCTCTTTGGCTTGCCGGGAGATGGGCATAGCTCAAGGCTAGCTCCAGGCTAACTGGAGCTTGCTTCGGGACAGAGGCGTTAGCCAGAAGTCGCCACTCATATAGCAGCTAGCTAGCTGCGATGATCCAGAGTAAAGGTTCAGCACTTGCGGTAGGAATCCGGAGATGTGGTAGATTAAAGCAGTCCGATATGCTCTGGGTTGATATGCTATGGTCAAAACAAATTGTATTTGTTACATGCTTCATAAACTACAGGTGTGGACTAACAGTGAAATGCTTACTTACGTGCCGTTCCCAACAATGCAGAGAGAAAGAAAAAAATGATGATAATAGAAAAGTAAAACACGTAATAATAAAAGCAATAATAGATATACAATGAGTACAGAGTCTATGTCCAGGGGTACGAAGTAATTGAGGCACCTAGATATAAGTGGAATAAAGTACTTAAGTAAAGCAACTTTAAAGTACTACATAAGTAGTTTTGAGGTATCTGTACATTACTTTACTACTTATATTTTTGCCAACTTTTACTTTGACTTCACCACATTCCTAAAGAAAACAATGTACTTTTTACTCCATACATTTTCCCTGACACCCAACATTTTGACAGGAAAATGGTACAATTCACACACTTATCAAGAGAACATCCCTGGTCATCCCCTACTGCCTCTGATCTGGGAGACTCGTTAAACACAATGCTTTGTTTGTAAATTATGTCTGAGTGTTGGAGTGTGCCCCTTTCTATCTGTCCATTCACTCCTTGAAGGAGAGCACTACTTGACCCAAAATCGCCCAGAATGCACGCGCAGCCCATTGCCGTGGACATAGGCAACGTACCAGAAATGAGTTACCTCTGGTTCATTCAGACAAATAATTGTATAACTAAACCAATATAGACCACAGCATAGACCACAGCCTGTCGTTTCCAATGGGAACAAATTAGCCATAGTGGCATATTTCCGTTAGGGAACGCCTACTCTGTGAAGTGTGCATTTGCACTCTTTCTAAACAATGCAATTTTTAAAAACTTATGCAAAGGTTAAAGTTTACAAACCGTAGTCCACTCTGTTCATAACATATTATAGTTTTGGGAACAGAAAACTCTATTGAGATCAAATGTTTCTTCGATGAGAAAATTTGCAGAATGTCGGCCAAATTCTATCTCGTTCGAACTTCTCCCACTAGTGAGAGGAGAAAATATGGTGGTGAGAGGTGGGCTTCCTCTCACTACCATACTTGGTAGTGAGTGGAATCGCCAAGCGGATGCTTCACATTTAAACATCCAGTGAAATATGTCTCATTGTTCTACCTTATTGTTTTGTATTACGTTTCTTTTTTTAAAATTAAAACACTCACTCCCTGAGCTTGCTTCCTGACTCTCAGTGCACATCGTTACATAGTCCCACTAAGCCCAAACCAGATGAAATGGCGTATCGCTGCAGAATGCTGTGGTAGCCATGCTGGTTAAGTGTGCCTTGACTTCTAAATAAATCAGACAGTGTCACCAGCAAAGCACCCCACACAATCACACCTTGTCCTCCATGCTTCACGGTGGGAACCACACATGTGGAGATCATCCGTTCACCTACTCTGCATCTCACAAAGACACAGCGTTTGGAACCAAAAATCTCCAATTTGGACTCATCCGACCAAAGGACAGATTTCCACCGGTCTAATGTCCATTTGCTCCTGTCTCTTGGCCCAAGCAAGTCTCTTCTTCTTATTGGTGTCCTTTAGTGGTGGTTCCTTTCCAGCAATTCGACTATGAAGGCTTGATTCACGCAGTCTCTTCTGAACAGTTTATGTTGAGATGTGTCTGTTACTTGAACTCTATGAAGCATTTATTTGGATTGCAATTTCTTTTTTTTTGTAAGTTCTTGAAATTTTCCGGATTGACTGACCTTCACATCTTAAATGAATGATGGAATGTTGTCTCTTTGTGTATTTGAGCTGTTCTTGACATTGTATTTTACCAAATAGGGCTATCTTCTGTATACCCCCCCCCCCCCCCTGCCTTGTCACAACTGATTGGCTCAAACGCATTAAGGAAAGAAATTGTACAAATTAACTTTTAACAAGTCACACCTGTTAATTGAAATGCATTCCAGGTGACTGCCTCATGAAGCTGGTTGAGAGAATGCCAAGAGTGTGAAAAGATGTTATCAAGGCAAAGGGTGGCTACTTTGATAAATCTTCAATAAAAATATATTTTGATTTGTTTAACACTTTTTTGGTTACTACATAATTCCATATGTATAATTTCATAGTTCTGATGTCTTCACTACTATTCTACAATGTAGAAAATAGTAAAAATAGAGAAAAACCCTGGAATGAGTAGGTGTGTCCAAACTTTTGACAGGTACTGTATATCAGTACACTCTTAATTTAAGAATTACGAAACGTGTATTCGATCAAATAAACCTTACTTAGCAAGAAAGCCCGTAGTTTTTTTCTTGACCAAATTCGACTCATTGAACTCCATACAAAAACTCCTTGCTTGGTGGGCGAAACAACGTAAACATGCCGGCTGCGGGAGGGAGACAGATGGGCCTCTCTTCCTTTCTGGAGGTTCAAAACCGTATTATTAACTTGGGTGGTTCAAGCCTTGAATGTTGATTGGCTGAAAGCCATGGTATATCAGACTGTATACCAAGGATATGACAACATTTATTTTTACTGCTGCAATTACGTTGGTAACCAGATCATTATAGCAGTAAGGCTACCTCTGGGGTTTGTGGTATATTGCCAATATACCACGGCTAAGGGCTGTATCTAGGCACTCCGCGTTGCATCATGCATAAGAAAAGCCCTTAGCCGTGGTATATTGGCCATATACCACACCCCCTCGGGCCTTATTGCTTAAATGGATCATGGTTCAATTGTGACTGACTGACCTACAAATAATGACTAGCTATTTATGACGCAAGCTTTCACTGTTGGCTGCAATGTTGAACAAGCCCAGTGGCACTAAGAGAGGAGGACGTGGAGGTGTCCTGTGTGTAAGTATGTATTTGGTATTTTATTAGGATCCCCATTAGCTGTTGCAAAAGCAGCAGGTACTCTTCCTGGGGTCCACAACAAACACGAAACATAATACAGAAACAATAGACAAGAACAGCTAAAGGACAGAACTGCATATATTTTTAAAAAGGCACACATAGCCTACATATCAATTCATACACACAAACTATCTAGGTCAAATAGGGGAGATGTGCTGCAAGGTGTTGCTTTATCTGTTTTTTGAAACCAGGTTTGCTGTTTATTTTAGCAATATGAGATGGAAGGAAGTTCCATGCATGTGATGACCATTTCCTAACTGTTATGTCAATAAAGTTGTCTCCTCTTTGAATGAGTTAAAATAATGCCTCTCTCTGCCCCTCTCCCAGTTTTTTGATGAAATTCAAAACGTATCAGTTTTCCCTTTTACGAGGTTGGAGTAAAACCAAGTTCAACTACAACAGCGCCGGAGATGGCAAACGTTTTACGGGCTTCTAACCAATTGTGCTATTGTGAGTGTTTTTTCACGTTCTAACTTATTTTGTACATAATGTTTCTGCCACCGTCTCATATGACTGTAAAGAGCTTCTGGATATCAGAACAACAATTACTCACCTCGTACTGGACAAAGTTTTTTTCTTTAATGAGTGGACGCAAAGGATTTACTTCAGACACCGGACAAGGCCTAATCCCCGTCATTCGCATGAAGAAGAGAAAGAGATATAGGGGTCGTAGGTCAGGGTGCATTGTAAGAATACAACGGCGAGCTGTTAACCCGCCTCTACTGTCAGTTCTATTAGCCAACGTGCAATCATTGGATAATAAACTGGTTGCGCTCCGATCAAGACTATCCTACCAACGGGACATTAAAAGCTGTAATATCTTATGTTTCACCGAGTTGTGGCTGAACAACGACATGGGTAACATACAGCTGGCTAGGTTTTCCTTGCATCGGCAAGATAGAACAGCTGCCTCCAAAACAAGAAAATGCTCATCCAGAGACAGCGCTCCTAGTAGCCGGGGACTTAAATGCAGGGAAACTTAAATCCGTTTTCTACCAGCCTGTTACGTGTGTAACCAGAAAAAAAAAAACTCTAGACCACCTTTACTCCACACACAGAGACGTGTACAAAGCTCTCCCTCCATGATTCCTGCTTACAAGCAAAAACTAAAGCAGGAAGTACCAGTGACTCGCTAAATATGGAAGTGGTCAGATGACGCAGATCCTAAACTACAGGACTGTTTTGCAAGCAGACTGGAATATGTTCCGTGATTCTTCCGATGGGATTGAGTACACCACCTCGGTCACTGCCTTCATCAATACGTGCATTGATGACATCGCCCCAACAGTGACCGTACGTACATAACCCAACCAGAAGCAATGGATTACAAGCTAAATCCACACTGAGCTAAAGGGTAGAGCTGCCAGATTCAAGGAGCAGGAATCTAATCAAGCTATGCCCTCTGACGAAACATCAAACAGGCATTACAGGACTAGGATTGAATCTAACTAAACCGGTTCTGACACTAATCGGATGTGGCAGGGCTTGCAAACTATTATGGACTACAAAGGGAAAAACACAGCCGTGAGCTGCCCAGTGACACGAGGCTACCAGACAAGCTAAATTACTTCTATGCACGCTCCGAGGCAAGCAACACTGAAGCATGCATGAGAGCACCAGCTGTTCCAGACGACTGTGTGATCACGCTCTCCGGGACCAGACGGATTACCAGGACGCGTACTCCGAGCATGCGCTGATCAACTGGCAAGTGCCTTTACTGACATTTTCAACCTGTCCCTGACCGAGTCTGTAATACCAACATGTTTCAAGCAGACCACCATAGTCCCTGTGCCCAAGAAGAACAAGGTAACCTGCCTAAATAACTACTGACCCGTAGCACTCATGTCTGTAGTCATGAAGTGCTTTGAAAGGCTGATCATGGCTCACATCAACACCATTACCCCCAGAAACCCTAGACCCACACCAATTTGCATGCCGCAACTGGACTTCCTGACGGGCCACCCCCAGGTGGTAAGGTTTGGTAACATCTGCCACGGTGATCCTCAACACAGTAGCCCCTCAGGGGTGCGTGCTCAGCCCCCTCTTGTACTCCCTGTTCACCCATGACTGTATGGCCAAGCACGACTCCAACACCATCAAGTTTGCCGACGACACAACAGTGGTAGGCCTGATCACTGACAACAATGAAACAGCCTATAGGGAGATCGAAGACCTGGCAGTGTGGTGCCAGGATAATAACCTCTCCCTCAATGTGATTAGGGAGGAGATAATCGTGGACTTCAGGAAAAGAAGGGCCGAGCAAACACCCATATTCTCATTGACAGGGCTGCAGTGGAGCAGGTTGAGAGCTTCAAGTTCCTTAGTGTCCACATCACCAACGAACTGTCATGGTCCAAACACATCAAGACAATTTTAAAGAGGGCACAACAACGCCTATTCCCCGTCAGGAGACTGAAAAGATTTGGCATGGGTCCCCAGATCCTCAAAAAGGTCTACAGCTGCACCATCGAGAGCATCCTGACTGGCTGCATCACCGCCTGGTATGGCAACTGCTCGACCTACGACCGCAAGGTACTACAGAGAGTAGTACGTACGGCCCAATACATCACTGGAGCCAAGATTCCTGCCATCCAGGACCTTTATACCAGTGTCAGAGGAAGGCCCTAATATTTGCCAAAAACTCCAGGCGCCCTAGTCATAGACTGTTCTCATAGACTGCTTCTGCACAGCAAGCGGTACCGGAGGGCCAAGTCTAGGTCCAAAAGGTTTCTTAACAGCTTCTATCCCCAAGCCATACGACTCCTGAAAAGCTAACCAAATGGCTACTTGGACTATTTGCATTGATCCCCCCTCACTATGCATTATCTATGCAGTCAATTTACCTATACATTATGTCAAATACCCCAACTAACCTGTGCCCCCACACTTTGACACTGTACCCCTTTTATATGGCCTCTTTACTGTTATTTTGTTGCTCTTTTTCATTTACTTCAGTTAATATAGTAAATACTTTAACACTTATTTTTCTAAAAACTGCAGTGTTGGTTAAGGGCTTGTAAAGTAAGCATTTCACTGAAGGTCAACACCTGTTGTATTCAGAAATATTTGTCAAATACAGTTTTATTTAAGACAGCGTTAATCATGACAATTATCTAAGGAATAATTTTTCACTTCTCATTGACTTAGTGTAGAAACTCTGCTTACACCTGTTGTGTGGTGAAAGATATTCCTGCTCAATCTACACAACATTTTTAAAGAGTTCTGACATCGCTCATGTTTGGCCCTCTAAAACTTGTTAGGTAGCATTACTGTCTATCAAGAGGCAAGTTGCAGCCGGTGAGTTGTCAATTTATTGGAATTTCCCATTTAAAATTGCAACAGCAATAATTCTACCAGACACCTATTTTGCTAAAAAAATAGGTTATGTCACTTTTCCTTGATGTGCAACACAGATTTGCCGATAAAAGCTGTGTTGTACATTATTAAATATATGGTAACACTGTGTGGTAGATATTAACATATCAACTCTGCCATTAAAAGAACAATACATTCATAAAAACAGATAATATATACAATAACAAATAAAATAGGTGTAGCAGATCAAGGTATAGCAAACCAGTCTTCCTTATGAGAAGTGACAACACAAAGAAATAAGAAAAAGAAGAACAAAAAGGCATGCCTAATTGAGGCACCCAGTCTTAGTGGATCAGTAATATTAGTCTGCCACACAGTCCATATTATCACAATTTGGATTAACATTATGTAAAATAGCAAATCATCCATTTTCATTATTTTAATACCCCTTCTGTAACGTGCCGATCAACTCCACATTTTTTATCTTCCTTTTCAGGCCTCTTCACAATCATCCAAAGACTCAGAACCTCTCCAGGTCTTTGGGATGGTCAGGCAGGTCCTCCAGAAGGGCAGGGTTCCTCCTGTAGATGTAGGCGTTGGCATCGTCGTCCAGCTTCACCAGCTCAGCCAGCGAGGAAACACAGGTGTCATGGTCTGTCAGCATCCCAGGCAGGCGGGATGCTGTTCGCTGGATGCGACAGGAACGACGGACTGGTGTCAGGAACTTCAGATCCTTGATGGTGCTCTTTCGCCTGGAACCACTTGCACATGCCTCACAGTCGATTTTTCTCTTAACACTAGAGGGGGGAAAGAGACGGACAGCATTTTGTGATTAGTTGAAAGCCATGTCGGTTTAATATACATTTCAATATAGAGATGTAAATTAGTGCTGTTCTCCATGACCTCCAGAAGATGCTATAAATGGAAGTGATGTTAACAGGATTACAGCAGGTATTTTTAAAGACAAGAAATCTCACCTTTGCAGGTATGGAGTTGTCTTCACACTGTATTTCACCACTGATGTGCCGTCTGCCTCTGGTGTCGTCTCCATCAAACAGTCACCGTCGTCATGAACTTCATCAATATAACCCTTCCTTACTTTCTGCTCTGAAGCTCCCTCTCCTACGTCACATTTCACTTCAACATCCTTATTCACAGGAGACTCATTCCTTTCTTCAAATTCCTTATTTGTATGTCTCTCCACCATTTTCTCGTCAGATTCATCCCTTTTCTCATTCGGGTCTTCTAAAAAAGAAACACCAATGAATATAACACGTTACTACAGTTAACAAGTTCATCTCTTACACGATTTGAGCCTTTGTGTTGCATAATTTGAATTAGGCAGACAACGTCAAATGAGCAAGTAAATTCGTCTGTATTTCTGTTCGCTGTGAATGTAAATGCATTAACCACAAAATGTACCATCCACACATGCTGAGGGCTTCTCCAATGCATCACGAAGGTTGACCACAATCTGTGATAAGACATACGACAGAGGCAATGAGGTTATATTTAAGAGTTTTGATGAATAAAACAGTATATAGGTTTCTTACATCATTCATTCTGACCTCTGGATCAACAGGAAGAAAATCTGTATCAGAGTTGTCAAGCAGGTCCAATGTCGTGTTCATTGTCAGTGGAGTTGAGGCACAGGCTGCCTCCTGTTCAATGACCACCTGGTCGTTTTTAAGCCGAACAGTCGGTTCAGGCTCATCAACAGGTTGTTGTGGCTCCTGGTCAACGGGCTGAGGCGCAACATTGGTCTTTAGTTGAGAGACAGCTGTGGATTCTGGGTGCACTTCAGGCTCTGGCTGCACAAATGGTTTAGACTTTGGGGGTGCCACTGCTGATATGGGAGGCCTTTTCAGAGTCTTTCCCTTGGATGCCAGCCACGCTGCCAGCTTTGTCCTGGGAATCAAAAACATCAGTTAAAACAATTTTGAGCACTTGACCTAATTACCAACAGTTATTTGACCATTTTCAAGAATGTAATTTTAAAAAATTATAAAAATCGCAAACCTTCTCTCTTCAGCCGTCTCTGTGATAGCCCTGTACTGGCTTCGGGTGCTGGCAACTGGAATCGTGTGAACCTTCTTGTCAGTAGCCACTGTCATCTTAGGCTTGGTGCCATGCGGTAGCTCTTTCCCCTTAGATGTCATGGCAGACCTAGTGGAGCTTGGGCGAGCTGTGGTAAATGGAGCAGTTCTGAAAGGAGGGACTGCAGAGAGAACGCCCGTGGGACGGCGTATAGCTGGGACTGGACACTTGGAGACTGGAGGAGGCCCATTGGACACAGACTTGGATCTTGAGGGTTGACACGATTGGGGGGGCTTAAACATGTCACGCCCAGGCAAATCAGCAACAGATTTGGACTTTGTCAAATATCCAGGCTTTTGTCCCTTAGCTTTGGACACAGCGGTCTTCGCAGCTGCTTTGCTTTCTAGCCCTCCTTCCAGGCCACTAGGCTTCCTGAAGGAGCTTATTTTGGATTGGACAACCTTGCCTTTGTATGCGCCAGGGACAGGTTTGACTGGGACGGTAGCTGGAGGCTTTGGGGCATCTGCAACCAGCTTTCTCTGTCTGACAGCCTGTTTGGTGAGGAAGGCTTGGCTGAAGGTGTTGCGTCTCTTCGTATTGCCAGTGGTTGTTGCCATCACATCTTTCTGCTCCGTCTTGACCTTCTTTAGAGCATCCTCTCCCTTTCCCAAGTCCTCCTTTTTATTGCTCTTGGAATGCAGAGGGGCAAATTGAGCAGCCACTGTTTTAGTAGGAGCAGCTCTGGTAATTAAACACTTAGTGGATCCACTTGTTGGTTTGGCATTCTCTTTGTTGCCCTAATAATAGCAGACAGGACAAAGAAACAAGACAGATAAATTAGATGTAATACATAGATAGGCCAACCCCTAAGCACTTGGTGGGGGGGGGGGGGGTGTAAATTCAATCTGGAGTGCCAGAGTGTCCTCTGGGCGGTAGTAAATTCAGAGTATTTAGCCCTCGGAACGATCAGAGCGCACACTGAACGCTATGGCAAGTTGATCCAAGCGTTCTGACCTCAACCGCAGGCAAGCACCCAAGCTAACATTAGCTAGCTACTTCAAGACACAAAATGAGAGAACATCACACTGACCATTTTACTCGCCCTAGCAGAGCTGGTTAGGCCGTTTACATGTTATCCAGACAGTCGGTGATTGTGCTGTGCTGCTGGAAACAATTTAATTACGTTTTTTCACGACGTTTACTGACACCCGCCATATGCAACGGGTGTTGAGCGTTCGTAAATTCATCAGTAATTCTGCTCTGAAATCGGATTAGATAGCCAGAGAGAATTTACGAACGCACCCATATTTACCTTACCTTTTTTAAATTGGTGTTCTTTCTTGTAACTGTGGCCATTTTCTTCGGGCACAAAAGGCAGATCCCCTATTGCCCTAAAAAAAATATAAATATAGGTGATCAGTAACAGAGCTAGAATATTTGTGGGAAAAGTTTTTACAAGGAATTCTGATTCTAAAACGTACGTTTAGCTTCCTACCTAACTAGCAGTTTACTAACTAGTAATATTATGTTATATATTATGAACGTTTTTCGACGGCGTTGGCCTGCAACCCGTAGGTAGTTAACTGGAAACAGAGCGTAAGAGGTTGCTGGAAAACGATCAAGTCGGGTGTAAATTTCAATCCAGAAGGTTTAACTAGCGAACCTAGATAAAAATAAATAATCGCGCGTACCTTGTTATTGAATGTATTGTAGACAAAGAGGAAAACCGACGGGCAGAGACAAAAGCTAAAACGTCTCTCACAAAACAAACCCATTCAACTTTCGCGCTGTATAATGGTAAATAAGATTGGTCCGGATGTTGTCAGGGAAAACTCATTTTAGCCAATCGAATGTCTCGAGATGAGGTCATGGGACATTTTGGAGGAGGGTCTGGGCGGGTTCATCTGAGAAGGCATCCATCTGCACTTTTGAATGTTTGAACCATAATAGAATTCCTAAACTACTGGCTGCCTGCAACACCCCAGATGGGATAGGGAGGCATTTTATATAACTTATAAAATCACTTTCATGCTACTGTATTGACCTAGGTCATTTGTGTAAGCAAATCACCAAATTCACTATTCTAAAATAAGTTCCTCCATTTTTGAGAGAGAGAATTCGAAAACAAACCCGATTTTGACAAACTCCAATATCTAACGTTACTGGGTGAAATACCAGTGTGAAATCACAGCAGCAAGATTTGTGACCTGTTGCCACAGGAAAAGGTCAACCAGTGAAGGACAACCACCATTGTAAATATAACCCATATTTATTTTCTCTTTTGTACATCGTTACAACACTATATATACATAATTACATTTGTAATGGCTTTATTCTTTTGGAACTTCTGTGAGTGTAATTTTTACTGTTCACTTTTGTTTATTATCTACCTCACTTGCTTTGGCAATGTTAACATATGTTTCCCATGCCAATAAAGCCCCTTGAATGAGAGAGCGAGAGAGAGCTCTATTTGTATGTCATCTGATCATAGCACCACCTTGAGTTTGCTAAATGGCATTAGCACTTGGATTGGAACCGGTGCTTTGGTCAGATAACATTAAAATAGAGCTCTTTGGCCATGCACACCAGTGGTGGGTTTGGCTTTGAAAAACTTTAGGTTACGACCGTAACCCCAGTTCTCTGATAGTATGGGTCAGGTATTTCACTTATGGGATACGCCCCCAGCGTATTCGTCAGAAGCCTTTATTACACTACGCCAGCCATGATTGGCTGGACGTCGAGACGTGTGTGTCGGGGAAGGGTGTCCCTCCTACCCTATAAAAAACGTCCAACGCAGCATCTCTGAGTCTTTCAAAAATAATACAGGAGTCAGTATACCCAATAAGTGAAATACCTCACTCATACCATCAGAGAACCTGGGTTACAGTCATAACCTAAAGTCCTCTTACAAGCCCTGTGTTGCCAGACAAGCTTATCCTGACGACCGACTGCCCTGTGCGATGTATCACACAAATGGGCTTTGCCCCTCAGAAGATCCTACACGTATAACAGTATGCGCCAGGCTCAGTGCAGTGACATCGAGCCTATAAAACTTCGCAAATGTATGAGGCGAAGCCCAACGCGCTGCTGAGAGAAATATCTTGGATAAATATGCCCTTAAATAAATACCAGGACGTAGCCATTCCTCTAGTGGATTGAGCCCGTAGGCCAGCAGGAGAATGAAGACCCTTACTTGTGTAGGCCAAAGCAATAGCCTCCACTATCCAGTGAGAGAGGTATTGTTAAGTGAGCGCTTTACCTGTGTGAGGTTTCGCCCAGGAAACAAACAACTGATCACATTTTCTAAATCCCTTAGTCCTGCACAACATATAAAACCGTTGATGTTCCGGAGAGAAAAACAGTGGGGGATAAAAAGCTACCAGCTCAAGGGGAAGACATATCAAAGATGGGTTAATACTCTTCGGGATAAAGGCGGAGTTAGGCCGCAATGATACCTAATCACGTGTATGTGACCAATAAAATTTGATTTGATTTCTTACCGGGTGCAAATTGTGCGTGAATGTCACCTACACGCTTGGCAGAGGCCAATGCTAGTAATAGAGCAGTCTTTAATGAAAGCATCTATAGCTCCACCTGATTCAGGGGCTCAAAAGGCTGTTGGCATAGAGCATCCAAAACAATTGATAAATCCCATGACGGGGCAAGCTGTTTGGACACCGGACTCAAACGACATGCACCCTTCATAAAACAGGCGACAAGGGGGTGTTGCCCCACTGTCGTGCTCCCAAAACCCACAAGACAAGCCAAAATAGCTGCTAGATATACCTTAATAGTAGAAAAAGCATTTCCTTTTTCTAATAATTCCTGTACAAACGACAGGATTACCGGGACAGAGCACTGGAATTGCACTGTCTGTGATTTAGTGCACCATTCCTCAAACACTGAGACCTAGAGAAGAGACCCATTGTTGAAACCCTCATATTCAAACATCCAAATAACTACTAAAGCCGATGCCATCAAACCTAGTAGCCTTAGGCATGTTTTCAAAGAGACCAGGTTCCTTCTGCTACGCAATCTTGTAAAGTTATTATATGTTCCACTGAAAGGAAAGCTTTGAATGATACAGGATCTAGGATTACACCTAGGAAAGAGATTGTCGGCGTGGGAATCAGAACACTTTTTACTGTGTTTATTCTGAAACCTATAAATGTCAGGTGTTCCAAGAGAAGCTGACTGTGTTGTAAGACCTCTTATCTCGATTGCGCGTACAGCAACAAACATCTATGTACGTCATCGGCCGAATGCCCCTCTCTAAGTGGGGCTATGGCTGCCTCGGTACACTTCATAAAAACATGAGGTGACAGTGAGGCCGAAAGGGAGCACCAGAAATTCGGAGATTACGCCTTGAAAAGCAAATCTAAGAAATTTCATGTGAGGAGGGTATATTGAGATGCTAAAGTAAGCGTCCTTCAGGTTGACGGATAGGAACCAATCACCTGGGCACACAGAACGTAGCAGAGCAGTGTCAACATTTCTCATGTCCCTGTTCAGAGCACATAGGTCTAGGATCAGGTGTGTGCCACCCCCCTTTTTTGGAACCAGGAAATATTGAGTAAAAGCCGCAGTGGCTTTGCCTGCCAGTTCTCTGGGTGGGAAGGGAGGCTTCTTAGACCAGGGTCCCTTAATGTCCAAGGTTCTCTGCTGCCCTGGGCTCGCAGCCTGGGGGACTGGGCATCTGGGGATCTTAAAGGTCGAGGAGGGTCGACCTGCTGCAGCCTGGGCGAAGATGTGGCGAGGCACAGGGCTGTATCTTCGTGGGCTTCACCCTCCCTCTTTTTCTCCTCACACCGTTTCTGTATCATCTTGACGGTGGGACCGAAAAGGCCTTTAGGGTCTACTGTAGCTTCCAGGATCTACAGCTTCTCACTATCATACACCGTGGATAGGTTGAGTCATTGAGCCCTCTCCTGGGATATCATGAGCCCCATCGCTCTTCCTGACGCCTGGACAGCGGCTTTAAGCAGACGCAGGTTGAGGTCTGTTGCAATACAGATCTCATCCCATAGACCTGGCTCCAGTGTGACCGCTAGCTTTTCCTGTAGCTCAGCTTAGTATGCCGAGAGCATGGAGGCGGTGCTGAGATCCCTCACCGCTGTGGCGACCGACCTGTAGACCACCTCTGTCACAGAGGACTGGAAGCGCTCATACTTGGTTGGTAAGGTGGGGACAGTCAAGGTCATGGAGGACTTCTGGCTGGGGTGAAGATAGGAAGCAACCAGGGGTTCGATGGGGGGGCATGTGGGCAAACCTAATCCCCACCATGTCAACACAGTCCAACACCAACCCACCTTGGACAGGGTTCATGGAGGAGAAAGATGTACTCCAGGTACGAGTAATCCACATTTGTGGCCTGCTGGAGGTCATTTTGCAGGGCGCTGGCAGTGCACCTCCTTGCACAAAGGCGGAGGTAGCGGTCCTGCTGCTGGGTTGTTGCCCTCCTACGGCCTCCTCCACGTCTCCTGATGTACTGGCCTGTCTCCTGGTAGCGCCTGCATGCTCTGGACACTACGCTGACAGACACAGCAAACCTTTTTGCCACAGTTCGCATTGATGTGCCATCCTGGATGAACTGCACTACCTGAGCCACTTGTGTGGGTTGTAGACTCCATTTCATGCTACCACTAGAGTGAGAGCACCGCCAGCATTCAAAAGTGACCAAAACATCAGCCAGGAAGCATAGGAAGAGAAGTGGTCTGTGATCACCAGCTGCAGAATCACTCCTTTTTTGGGGGTGTCTTGCTAATTGCCTATAATTTCCACCTTTTGTCTATTCCATTTGCACAACAGCATGTGAAATTTATTGTCAATCAGTGTTGCTTCCTAAGTGGACAGTTTGATTTCACAGAAGTGTGATTGACTTGGAGTTACATTGTGTTGTTTAAGTGTTCCCTTTATTTTTTTGAGCAGTGTATATTAAAAATGTATTTAGCTAATTATCAAGGCTGACAATCATTTTGGATCTGACAGTATATCCAACTTCCCAGCCAAAACATTGAAAAACAAATTACTGTAAGATGCCCCCCTTCTACATCTCCTTCAGCCAATTTCTTCACCTGAAATTACAACGCAATTAAGGTGTATCATACATAATGAAAGCTCATACATTCTAAAGGCTATTTAAAAAGAAAAACCATTAAGGATTTGATGAGACAAACCTTGAAGTGATTGAACACTCCTACTCCAAAACAGCAAGCAGCAAAAGATCTTTCAGGATGGACCAGCAGTAAAAGTCCAGCACCTATTGCTCTTCAGTTGACATATTGGAAGCCCCTTTTTGCCTTTGGGACACATTTATTTTGGGATGGCAAGTCAGTTACATGGGTGTTTGACACACCTCAGGCTCTAAAAAGATGAATGCTTAATACAGCCAACCTTTAAACCAAGGCATCCTACCACCACATTTGATTGACAGAGCACTAGCCATAACTAGGCCAGGCTTCACTTTGTTTCAGAGAAATGATCGCAAACAAAAAGAACCGTACACTGTTTTGGGTAGAGGAAAAAATAAAGTTCTATTCCACATCAAGGGTCATTATTGGAAGATCATGTCAAACTTTCAGTTATACTTGCTAATTTATTTAATATATCCTTATTTTTTACCAGACATTTCTTCGACAGCCTCATGATGGAATTCTAACAAATAATATCCAGAAATTGTGTTTAGTGAAAAGTTCCGACAAGTCTTGGATCTTGAGGAACCTGGTGACCCATTTAGAAAAACTTGTTCCTTTTCTGTTAAACGTGACCACGAGTACCACTACCTACCGTTGAAATCAGAAGTTTACATAAACTAGTTTTAATGACTCCAACCTAAGTGTTTCAACCACTCCACAAATTTCTTGTTAACAAACTATAGTTTTGGCAAGTCGGTTAGGACATCTACTTTGTGCCTGACAAGTACTTTTTCCAACAATTGTTTAGAGATTATTTCACTATCACAATTCCAGTGGGTCAGAAGTTTACATACACTAAGTTGACTGTGCCTTTAAACAGCTTGGAAAATTCCAGAAAATTATGTCATGGCTTTAGAAGCTTCTGATAGGCTAATTGACAATTTGAGTCAAATTGAGGTGTACCTATGGATGTATTTCAAGGCCTACCTTCAAACTCAGTGCCTCTTTGCTTGACATCATGGGAAAATCAAAAGAAATCAGCCAAGACCTCCCCAAAAAATTGTGGACCTTCACAAGTCTGGTTCATCCTTGGGAGCAATTTCCAAACGCCTGAAGGTACCACATTCATCTGTACAAACAATAGTATGTAAGTATAAACACCATGGGACCACGCAGCCGTCATACCGCTCAGGAAGGAGACGCGTTCTGTCGCCTAGAGATGAATGTACTTTGGTGCGAAAAGTGCAAATCAATCCCAGAAGAGCAGCAAAGGACCTTGTGAAGATGCTGGAAGAAAAAAAACAGTAAAAAAATATCTATATACACAGTAAAACAAGTCCTATAAAATCGACATAACCTGAAAGGCCGCTCAGCAAGGAAGCCACTGCTCCAAAACCGCCATAAAAAGCCAGACTACGGTTTGTAACTGCACATGGGGACAAAGATCATACTTTTTGGAGAAATATCCTCTGGTCCGATGAAACAAAAATAGAACTGTTTGGCCATAATGACCATCGTAATGTTTGGAGGAAAAAGGGAGCGGCTTGCAAGCCGAAGAATACCATCCCAACCGCGAAGCACGGGGGTGGCAGCATCATGTTGTGGGGGTGCTTTGCTGCAGGAGGGACTGGTGCACTTCAAACTAGATGGCCTCATGAGGAACAAAAATGATGTGGATACATTGAAGCAACATCAAGACATCAGTCAGGAAGTTAAATCTTGGTCGCAAATGGGTCTAAATGGACAATGACCCCAAGCATATTTCCAAAGTTGTGGCAAAATGGCTTAAGGACAACAAAGTCAAGGTAATGGAGTGACCATCACAAAGCCCTGACCTCAATCCCACAGAAAATATGTGGGCAGAACTGAAAAAGCTTGTGCGAGCAAGGAGGCCTATAAACATGACTCAGTTACACCAGCCCAGGAATGGGCCAAAATTCACCCAACTTATTGCGGGAAGCTTGTGGAAGGCTACCCAAAACATTTGACCCAAGTTAAACAATTTAAAAGGCAATGCTACCAAATACTGAGTATGTAAACTTCTGAACCACTGGGAATGTGACGAAAGAAATAAAATCATTCTACTATTATGACATTTCACATTCTTAAAATAAAAGGTGTGATCCTAACTGACCTAAAACAGTGAATTGTTACTAGGATTAAGTGTCAGGAATTGTGAAAAACTTGGCTAAGGTGTATGTACATTTCTGACTTAAACTGTATATACACACAGTAGTACCCACCCTCTTTCCCCCCAGTTCAAATCATACCATCTCCCATTATTGCTTATTGTATGCATTTGGTATTCAGCAAGCAAAATCAAAAAAAAAAAAAAAAAGCATTCTGAGTTGCATGGTTGCCAAATCTTGACTCAGAGCTTTTGGGAAAAAGAAATCTGCCAAAGATGGCATGGTATTGTAAATACAACGCAAATTCAAAACCAGACAGACATTGTCACATTTATCCCGCTTTTATTGACCACATTGTAAAAGCTCACCGACTGACAATATTGTTAATTTGGCCATTGATTGCAGAAATAATTTGACATTTGATTGGACATTATGAAACACCACCTCCTGCCATTCCCAGACGAGAGAAACACCACATTGGTAAAATAAAAAAAATCTTTCTGCAAATCCCAACAAAAGTATATATAAAAACAATTTTTTTAAAAGTTGAATTTCACACTCATCTGCAGACCACAGGGGAAGGCTTTCTCAGTGCTAAAAGGGGTTTATGAACGCTGATGGGTCAGAGGGCTTTACGTCCGTGATAGTCCTCGGTTATCCAGGTCTTTCACCTGAAGGTAAAAAAGACCGTTAATAAATCGTAATAAATATTTTGACTCCTTGGCATCAAATAAGTAAATAGAATTTATACTCTCACATCTCAACTTTTTCATGTAGTCTACATGAATTTTTTTTTTTTTTTTTAAGCCTCTGGAATTATTTTTTATTTAACTAGGCAAGCCAGTTAAGAACATTCTTATTTACAATGATGGCCTACACCTGCCAAACCCGGATGACGCTGGGCTAATTGTGTGCCGCCCTATAGGACTCCCAATCACGTCCGGTAGCGATACAGTCTGGATTGGCCTGGTACTCTACGGGTGACTGAATAAATACAGATGAGAGTAGAAGACCATAGCAAGGAGGAGATATACCTTGTATATCCTGACCAGCCAGTGCTCTGTAGTGTAGGCCTCCTCCAGCACATCCAGCTCAAAGTCCTTGTTGCCGATCTCAGCATTTCTCACTCGATCATAGCCAGGGGGGCGCTCTGGAACAAGGGTTAGAACATCAGGACTAGAGCCAATATGAATAGAAGCTTGACACCCACAGTGTCATAATAAGGCAGGGTTACTCACTGGCCTCTGTGTAGACTTGTCCAAAGCGGTAGTAGCACATCTTGTACATAAGGCAGTTGAGCAGGACAGGGGAGCCCTCACGGTCCACACGGAACTCTCCAGTGGGGGTGTAGTAGTCGTGTTCCTTGATGTGCTTCCCTGTGTCTGTGCTGCCCCCAATGCGCACCATCCACAGGAACTTGTTAATGTCTGCAGAGAGAGAGATGTGTTGGCAGACCAAAAGCATGAGTTATATTTTTAAATTAAAGATTATCTAACGCAGAGTTATTCAAACTTTAACCACCAGAATTTCTGGGGACCCCATGTTTTCCTCAATAATTTATTGCGACCCCACCCCAAATCGAATGACAACCTTAAAAATAAGATGCATTTAAATTTTGATATCAACAAAACCTTCAATTCAATGCATTTTCATCTCATCAAAAATGAAACCAATAAATGCATTTACCACTGATCTGATTCATGAATGTGGCAATGACAACTTAATCTGAAACAGATATGTTAAGAACCTGTAATAATATGCATCATGTAATAATAAGAAGCTGTAATAATCCAAGAGTGATTGCATAGAGTGATGGGCATTGATAGTTTCCACTGGCTTTGTAGACTTACCGTCTGAGGAGTATCCCGTCAGTCCACCAAAAATGACCAGGACGTAGCTGACATCCAGCTCCCGCATGATCTCATAGGCCTTCTCCTCGGTGGATGCCATGGCCTACCGTTCAACAGAAACACAGTTCATATTTAGTTCAGAGGTATCAACCACACATTAAGATATGATAGGATTGCCACATGTCAGTCCCATGTAAAGGAATCAATACAGAGAAAAGAAAAAAGAAACACTTCACCTGGCCAACTCTGGAGATGTGCGTGTTGTTCCATGTGTTGTTGTCCACTAGAATTGTCCGATTGGCCATGGCTGTTATCTGATAGCCGTAATCCCACCATGACATCACTTTAGCATCCTCTGGGGTGTTGTGGCGGAGCCAGTAGTAGGCCTCTCTGAAGTCATCAAAGATAATGCGGCTACCGTCTCCGCCGCGGGCTGACAGGACGATGGAGGGGGAGGAGTAGGCCTCGCTGGTCACCCAGGTGGAGTGGAAGGTGTAGGTGATGAGGAAGAAGGTCATGACCAGAATCATCCCGCTGGCCACCTGGTAGACAAAATGGTACAGGATATCAGGGACCTAATACTACTTTCAGATCTACAGTGCCTACAGGGTTGTAACTGGACCAGGCCATGATGACCCTTATCAAATGCATGCCCTGACTTCATCAGTTTGAATGCCATCCAGTATCAAATGGCTACATGCCAAAGCTGCATTTAGGTGACATTAACAACCATTTATTGAACAGTGCCATCTGGGGGCCAATATTGCATCATGATGCCTTGATGTATCCTTCCTCTCTTACCTCGTTCTTGATGGGGTAGGTTGAGTCCTGCTGCTTCTTACTCTTCTTGTCTGGCCGACTGATATCCAGGTTCTTCATGTAGGTGGTGAGGACCTGGGACACACCAATGCCTGACAGGATGCACATGACTGGGGCCAGGACCAGCATCAGACGCACCTGAGAGAAGCAGCCAAATCAGTTGAACATAACTTGCAACGTAGTCTCTTTCTGGGAGCTCACCTGCTTGCACAACATACAATAGGGGAAAACTAATCAAGCGTTGCCAGACTGCATGAATATAATGGATGGATCGAGCCTAGGGGAGCACTGACAGGTACCATGTGCAATTCCTACTACAAAAGTAAATATTGGTATATTAGACACTACACATTTCAATTATTTCTCTCATTCAAGAGCTAATCTGCAGGCCGACTTACCATGACAGCTGAGAAGTACATGCTGGTGACTCCGTACATAATGATGAAGATCCTGGCATCAGACAAGTTGTTGAAGCAGTAATACAGACCCACTGTCAGTATGAAGAAAAGCAGGTTCATTAAATCACCACAATGTTTTCCTTTACATGTTATTTGTACCTTTGTCCCAACAGTATTCTGATCAATCCATTTACCTAAATATCACTCTGCTGTGTCATTTCACCAGCAAGACTACCATTTCAGACTGAGTGAGTGTGTTTACCTGGGAACATGAAGACAAGCAGCTGCAGGTCAAAGTAGTAGGAGGACCAGGTGGTGGGCTGGTGCTCAGACACAGAGGCGATGATGGGAATGTTGTTCTTGGCATAGGACGGGTCCAGCAGCGAGTAGAAACGACCCGTCCAGGGGGAGATCTTCCCTGAGAAACGCAACAATCACAACACAGTCAAGTCAAGACAAATGAACAAGGCACTACCAAATCACTTGGTTCTGATATTTATTGGGTATAGGGTTATGAGTTTTATCTTTAACCATATCTGTATGTTCCTAAAATACTTTTTAATCTGCAGGACCTCAAATTTAGAGAATGTGTTGATCTAGGAACAACAAATGTAAAGTCTTGGTCCCATGTTTCATGAGCTGAAATAAATGATCCCAGACATTTTCCATAAGCACAAAATGTATTTCTCAAATGTATTTACATCTCTGTTAGTGAGCATTTCTCCTTTGCCAAGATAATCCATCCACCTGACAGGTGTGGCATATCAAGAAGCTGACTAAACAGCATGATCATTACACAGGTGCACCTTGTGCTGGGGACAATAAAAGGCCACTAAAAAGGTGCAGTTGTGTCACAATTCAATGCCACAGATGTCTCAAGTTGAGGGAGCATGCAACTGGCATGCTGACTGCAGGAATGTCCACCAGAGCTGTTGCCAGATAATTACATTTTAATTTCTCTACCATAAGCCACTGCCGCATTTTAGAGAAATTGGCAGTAGGCCTCACAACCACGTGTAACCACACCAAGACCTCCACAGCCAGCTGCTTCAACTGCGGGATAGTTTGGGACCAGCTACCCGGACAGCTGATGAATTTGTGGGTTTGCACAACCAAAGAATTTCTGCACAAACTATCAGAAACAGTCTCAGGGAAGCTCATCTGTTTGCTCGCCGTCCTCACCAGGGTCTTGACTTGACTGCGGTTTGGCGTCGTAATCGACTTCAGTGGGCAAATGCTCACCTTCAATGGCATGCTGGAGAAGTGTGCTCTTCACAGATGAATCCCGATTTCAACTGTACTGGGCAGATCGCAGACAGCTTGTATGGCGTTGCGTAGGTGAGCAGTTTGCTGATGTCAACGTTGTAAACAGAGTGCTCCATGGTGGCGGTGGGGTTATGGTAGGGGCAGGCATAAGCGACAGACAATGAACACAATTGCATTTTATCTATGTCATTTTGAATGCACAGAGATACTGTGACAAGATCCTGAGGCCCATTGTGCCATTCATCCACCGCCATCACCTCATGTTTCAGCATGATGATGCATGGCCCCATGTCGCAAGGATCTGTACACAATTCCTGGAAGCTGAAAATGTCCCTGCATACTCAGATATTCCACCCATTGAGCATGTTATGGATGCTCTGGATCAACATTTCCAGCCAATATCCAGCAACTTCGCACAGGCATTGAAGAGAAGTGGACAACATTTCACAGGCCACAATCAACAGCCTGATCTACTCTATGCAAAGGAAACGTGTCTCGCTGCATGAGGTAAATGGAGGTCACACCAGAGACCCATTTTTTGATCCACGCCCCTACATTTCTTATTAAGGTGTCTGTGACCAACAGATGCATATTCTGTATTCCCAGTCATGTGAAATCCATGTTAAGGCCTAATTTATTTATTTCAATTGACTGATTTCCTTATATGAACTGTAACTCAATAAAATATTTTCAATTGTTGCATATATATTTTTGTTCAGTGTATATGTTAATCATCAAGAACAAACAGGCTTTGAACAACTATACAGGTCTGTAAATAGAAGCCTACATTACCGAGTAGAGACATTGCTCTGGCCCGGAGTTCAAATACTTAAGCTGTACTTGATTGAGAGTATTTTCCTGGGCAGATCCTTGGCGAGTTTCTTACCTGTCAGCATGAGCACGGTGCCCACAGAAAGCAGGACGAAGCCCACTAGGGAGATTACGCTCTTGAAGAGGACCTCAAACTGTTGAGTGTTCAGCTTGCTGCGCAGGTAGTCCACAAAGGCATGGATCTGACACAGGCCAAACACCCCGAATGCTGCCATGTGCTCAGACGACTGCACAGGCTTCAATGGAGACAAGGAGGTGAACGGAGTGAGTGTAATATCCTAAAATCCCTCCAATGGCAAACATTTGTGATAATAGGATATATAATCATAATTCTTTTTAAATCATACTGGGCCATCATATTTATGGACCCATGTTGTAGTCACAAGATAACATGCAGTCTAACTACATGTCCAGAGCAACATCTGGACAGCTGCTGTGTATGTATTGGAAGGGAGAGAATACAGGTAAGTGTTTACCTGAAAGCCGACGAAAGAGATCTGCATGGAGAGGATGGTTCCCAGGCAGTAGACAGTGCAGTAGGCCACGTAAATACGGTGGGAGAAGCGGCCGGTGAGCATGAGGACCAGCACGTGGAGGGGGATGAGGTTGATCAGGAACACATAGCCACCCCAGGAGGACACCTGCAGACAAAGACATAAGGGTTGTGTTCATTTGGTTGAACATTTTTGCTATATAGTGTAACAATGTAATTTGCTATTTTTCCTTTATCTTAAACGCAGACATGGTAAGCCTCCTTCAGATAAGCCTCATAAGAGTAGTGTCAACCTTTAGCAGGGATTGAGTTACTGTAATTTTCAGTTTCTAAGTTCCTTATTGTCAATGATCCTTATATTTTCCTTTATTTTAGAGGCATTAGTCTCACCATATAAAAGTAGGCCAGGGCACACATGGAGGACCAGTAGATGGAGCCTGTATTGACTGCCTTGATCCACATGTAGTATGTCAGCAGCATGCAAAATATAGCAATACCTGGAAAGAAAAACAAGAAAATATATTAAAGATCACAACAAGGGCCAAGTCTTTTAGAGGGGCATGTCTGTGGGGAAGAGGCATGTTCTGTACCTTCATTGTCATAGGAGCCGGCAACAGAACGGGAAATGTAGCCAGGTACCACTGCTATCATGGCAGCAGCCAAGAGCCCAGCACCTGCATCCTACAAGAAGTAGACAGTAGATATGAAAACAAGTACATCTCAGAGCGCTTGAGCATTTTCAGTTTGTAGGTTACCTTTGTTTCTTTACGCTTTCTACCTGATGTGCTGCAACCTACCTTGAGCTCCTTGGTAAAGTGGTAGGTGACAATGGCAGTGAAGGAGGAGAAAAGGGGAGCCAGGAAAACACAGACGTTACGGATGTCGATTGTGATGTGGAAGAAGTTCAGGACGTGATACAGGGCAGCAGATGTGATCATCAGGCCTGGGGGACAGGGCACAGAGTTAACACAGGACAAGTCCATACCTACGAAGCTGCCTACCTCAGTGGAGTACACAAAATGACCTGGGGGAACCCGGACAGAATAGAAAGAGTTAACAAAGGGCAAGTAGCTTCTATCAGTGTTAGCTTGCCATTGCCGAATAATGTGTGGACAAGGCCAACACAACCACAGAAAGGATCTTTATGACAGGGGGGAAAAAGGTGACACTAGAGTTGATGACCCAAAGCCACCTTAACACAGGACAGTCTCTTTTAGTGGAACATACTAATGTTTAGATAGTCACCCAATAACTTCAAGGACAGTCTTGTGTTGAACAGGTAATCCCACCTACCTGGGTAAATGGTGCCACCGATGATCCTCCCCAGAGGGTACCATGCCCGGTCATCAAACCAGTTATGAAAGTTGTAGAATCCCTCCTCTACCAAGAAACGGGTTGTCCGGTAGTTGAAGTACCTGACGATGAAGAAACGAAGCATGCAAGGGATTTGAACACCATTTGAATTATAAATAGCAAACTGGCATCAATCTGAACAATTGGGGGGGGGGGGACTATGATAAAATAAGGTAGTGGACTTACGGATCAAACTCATGGATGACACTCTCAAACCTCAACACAGAGAAAAGCCTGGTGGAAAAGGCTGAGGATAAGGGGGAAATAAAGAACATGTCTAAATCATCTCTACTCATGTCACAGAGTCAAGTGACAATGGCCCTCATTATTATTAAGGAATACTATAAGTGTAGAGTAACAGAAAAGGATGTAAAGTGTGTGTTCTTACAGAGGATTGCAGCCATAGACAGGATGAGCAGCTTCAGCAGCGTGTCCTGTTTTTCATAGGAAAGCCGCAGGAAGCCCAACTTCGTCATCTTCAAGCAGGGAGGGATAACTTAGCTTATCCCTTTGTACCTGTTGGGAAGAAAATCTAAATGAACCATGTAGGTGTGAGGCAGCAAGCACCATTCCACATTTGCATTGCTTGTGCATGAGTCAGAGCAGCAGTCATTCAGTTTTTTAGTAGCTTGATCAGTAGCTTGGTCATGAGGCAAATCTATTCAATAAAAATATTTTTTGTTGTATTTCTGGGTTTAAAAACATGGAGCTTCAGTCTACAAACTCAGGGCGAGTAAGTTCTACTACTAACCCCAAGTGTGTTTGTTGAAAAACTCACTTGACGGGTGTTAAATTCATCACACGATCTATTAACCAACTTCTATAATACTAACACTATTTGCCAAATGAAATCACTGACTGGGTTTAAAGACGTGCCCAACTCTGTTCCAACCAGATAAGGACACGCGCACCGCCAGGTTGGATGTGGCGAGGAATCAAACCAGGAAATGGATGCAACTCCGTCTAGGCTGCAAACTTTCCGTCTATTGACATTCATAGTTATTTTTCTGCCTTGACCAACCAAATTAATTAACCCAGGCTATTATTGTTTAAGACATGGCAACACCGGTAATTGAGAAATGCTGCTAAATAGCTGACATTAAGGAATTGTCAAGTTCAATGCAAGTAGCTAGCGAATGTCGTTAATGTAGCTAATTCTCTAGCAAATAATCTGCATGCATGCATGTATTGTCCTAAACGCAATAAATAGTTAACCATCTGGTGGGTTTTACGTTCCTGTAAAAAAGACGGCTCGAGTTGAATGGAATCTGGGCTGAGCCTTATTTTTTTACATGCTAGCTAACTTTAGCTGTATGAATGAACATAAGCTCTTCTTCCACTTACTCTCAAAGTTACACAATTTCAAAATATGCATACCAACAGAACCAAATAGCATTTCAATTATCTATCTCGTTGAATATGTTGATTTGCCAGCTATTTTGAGCGGCACTTACCCACTCCGTTCCTGTTACATACACTTTTCTCACACACAACCTTGTGTGCCGCTGAATCCCGCCCAACCAAGCTATGCAACGTGTTTATTGGTCTTGCGTCGGCCCTCAGGAAACGATCTCATTCCTGATTCGTTAATGAACTATCATTCAAACAGGCCGGATAAATCGCTGTTCCTTCCAGTGACGTGTCCTTAATGCTGAGAAAATAGCTTGAGGGAGTTCGATTAAGCTGAACTGGCTCTGGCCAATGACGTGAACAGGAAAACGCGGTGAGGGAGGAGCGATTTCTCAAAATCGAACAGTAATCTGCGAATCCCCTTCTTGATAAAATTGGTCTGGCAGTATAAAAAGCGACATCCATGTTTGTTTTTTTAACATTGTTAAATATCTCTAATAGTTTCCAGCCAGTTATGTAGTAAAGTATCACCTACATTGGGACATTAATATAACACCAACATTTTGTGAATTATTTTACAAATGTTGAGATGTTTTAAATAAAATATCCATGTTGGAAACATTTAGCAGTTTACAATAGAATATTTTAGACTAAAATAATTGTGTTAATCAAGATGACTTCCGATTAGATATAGTGTACACTGACCAATTTTATTGAAATTAGGCATAATACTTTTACAAAATCTCACACATATAGCAATCTGGATACATAAATACTATGCACTTACAATTATTACATACTGCCCCCCCCAACATATTAGATAAGATTAGGTAAAAGATTGATGGTAACCCCCATGGTGAGGTTTTGGTTGAACATTCAGAGCCAAGTGGCATTATGTCAAACAAAAATCCCTCACAGCCCGTTTGGATTTGCCACTGCTCAAAGGGGAACATAAACACAGAGGGCTTCTCCTGTCTGTTAAGGTATGCACTATACACCTTCCTTTCTTCCTTCAAGAGAAAATCAGTCAGAATGGAGTGACATCTTCCTAGTACCTACACTACAGCGTTCTGTGTACAATTGATCGAAGCAGAAGTGAGTCGAACAAAGTAGTAGATAAAGCAGTTTGGCAGTGTCATCTGATCTGACCAAGCAGCAGAGTCATACAGCTTCACCTGTCTGTCTAATACACAACTATAGAAAACAGCTAGCCTTACTTTACACACAACAACCAGTGATATATTTGGATGAATTAAGGATGCTCTTTTTTGTGGGATGTTTAGACCAATTCCCATGCTGAAAGTGTACAAATTACAATAGTCTAAAGAAAGCACTTACAGAAAAAAAAAAAGTATCCCTTTGTTTTCACCACAAGATTATTCCTGGGTTTCCGGCCAGAGGAGTATCAGTGACGCCCTGGCTTTACAGAGAAACAGCTATTTATTAACAAGACAACATCCCATCAGTGTGAAAGGAATGTCACTTGCAACACAGAAAAATGTACATGTCACAACTCTTGTGCTCCACTTTTGAACGTCGCAAACATGTCACCCCCTTCAATGGAGAAGGGGCTAATTTTAGTCACACACGCTTTGATGTACATCTAGTCACTGGCTGCATCCCTGTGCTGATTCCTCAAACAAAGGAATACCAAGAATCGTGTGACCAGTGTCTAAAGCTCTGTCTGTCATTCAAAACATAGAGTAACATGAGTCCTGGCAAAAATTTAACCCTTTTCCTTTTTCTCTTCCACATCAAGAGTTTTATACAAAGCAGTCTGGGATCAGCCACGGGGTGATAAACAGATTAAACAAGCAAAACATGGAAAACATTTGAGTAGCAATCAAACAGAGCAGATTTTTTGTTGTTGTTGATGAAAAACAATGTATATGACTGCTTGTGCTGAATTTAAAGCACTAAAATGGCACATCATACATAAAAAACAATTAAAACAAAACATTTGAATGAGAATAAGATAAGAATCCTGTGTGTTTGAGTGTGAGGCACACAGCAGTTAAATCTCCTTACACGTCATTCACATTAAAAACACACCTGACCTGTGCTCAAAAATAATATGAAAATGGCCATAGTAAAATCGTTAAAATCACAATAAAACCTAGCTTTAAACCAAACATCCTCCCCCTGTCCTGATAAGAGAGATCCTTCCACAGACAGAATCAACTGCTCCATTGGTTTACTGCGCAGCAGAGCTGCTCCCTTGTCGTTGTCGTCCACCCCGGTGGCCATCACTTGGAGAGCAGGTGTCTATGGCGGGCAGGAGAGGCGTGGGGAAAGGTAGGCAGCTTCTCGGCGGAGATGGACGAGTTCAGGGAGGACTGCAGGTGGACCGTCTTGTGGAACAACTTGTTGCTAATCAGCACAACCAGAGAGAAGAGGCGCAGCTGGAAGTGGCTATGTGTGGAAGACACGGGGGGAAGAAAAGATTGAGTGAGCAGGGAAGATTTTACTGGCTCTTTTCACACAAGTGAATCAGTTTGATCACAGGTCATTATTAGGGCGTGCAGTGCACTATACTCACTATAGCTTTGTTGGGGTTTTGGCCTCGTTAGCGCTGATAATGAACAGAGGGAAGAGGATGGAGAACAGACAGCCACTATAGCAGAAAAAAAATAGTATGATTTTAATCGATCACTAGAATGATTTGGGATATCAGTAGGACTAAAAGTCTGCATATTGGAAGTGTTTCGTGCATGGCTTGAAAGAGAGAAGATGTTAGTGGCATTACCTGATTATATATGAAGAGGGGAGGGCAGTCAACAGAGCCATGGGGAGACCAAAGCCAAAGTAGTAGGGCCAGTTCCTCTCAATGTTGGACAGCCGTTGGTGCATCTCAATGCCTTGTATGAAACGGTTACACATGGGTTGAGATTTTAATCAGTTCCTATTACCTAAAATGAGTATAATACTTTGACAAGAAATACATCTTTGAGTAGAAAGGAGGCTCACCATGGTTGAACCAGCGATACTCAAAGCAGTAGAGGGAGTAGAGCAGAGACATGTGGAGAAGGCTGACCATCTGTCCAATAGCGTCGATGGGGAAGAGACTCACAACCATACCCTAGAGGACCACAACAAAGACAAGATGAGGTAATATGTTGATTACTAACTCAAACCATTGAAGGTAATGGATCACAGCTCTGTGTTGAAACCGAAGACCCCTGTAGGTTTTAATTACAACATAACCTTAGAGAACCCTCTTGACAGATAGTGAGATCATGATTGATAGTGAGTCTTCATGAACTTGAAGACACATGGGAATGTCAACTGCTGTACTACCTGGATGAGGAAGAGAGCCTGGAGGAGGAGGTTGAAGATCATGTCAGCGATGATCTTACTGACGCTGGGGAAGGGCTGGGCTTTCCGACCAGACACCTCGAACGCCAGGTCAGCTATGTCCTACAGCAGACAACCAGAGGGCGCGTTAACATGTGTTACACAGTAAAATGGGAGGTTAACGTATCACAAGATCCTCAGGCAATAATATTCAAGACTGGAAGAGAATATAGATAGCAATAACACAAGGGAAATTCTTAACTACTGTGAGACATTCAACTGTATCAAAGCCACTACTCTATCCCGAGCATTGCTGGAAACTATATCGTCAACATGGACCGTAATCTGGTTGAATGCATTCAGTTCTGCAACTGACTAGGTATCCCCCTTTCCCATTAAATTGGCTTATGATAAAAGGTATGGTTAGTGCTATCCTGTAGGGATGCACAATTAATCAAATTGCAATATCGACATGTACAATATCCATATCGCAAGAGTCTCCAATCTTCCTTTAAAACACCATCAATTCAAATGTAATAAAGGTACCCTGGGAAACTCTGTCCAACACTTAGGTTTCTACCCCGTCACAACAACTTCGACTGTACCAGGCCTTTTCATTAGTTGTCATTCCAAACAACACCAACCATAGAATCCAAATAATAGTTTGATTTCTATGATTCCAACAGTTGGTCATTGGTAAAAAAAAAAAAAACGATTTGCCCATATCGTGCAGCCCTACTATCCGGGATCCTTGGGATGTCCCTACCCTAAAACTAAACCTAACCAATACCCTAACTCTTACCTAAACCTAACCCTTACCTAACAGTATTCAATTTCAAATCGGGCGACATCAGAGTTGGAACATCCCAAGGATTCCGTTTAGACTAAAAGTATACACAACTAGTGCTCTCCAGTGGCAACCGTGCATCAGTTCTCCTTGACCAGCTATATCCCACCCTTGTTACAACAACCACAAAACATGTCTATCATCATCTGTGTCCTAACTAACAGAGGTCTCACCTGGAACCAGATGGCGTTGACTATCTTGCTGAGCACAAACAGAGGGAGCACCCAGAGAGCACTGAATACGGAGGTCAATATGAACTCCAGCCAGGACCACACGTTGCCATGGAGAGAGGGGTCACCTGGCAGGAAATGGCTCTTTGAGTGACAGGTTTTACCACGGTTCTTAACAAATCACTATGAAGCATGTGATAATGGAGTAAACCCGCCCCACTGTTCCTGGCAGGCACACATACCGATGATTATTGCTGTCAGAGTCTGTAGCAGTGGAATAAACACACGGTAGAAGAGAAACAGACTGAGCTGCAAAGGGAATCGGAGGGGGGATTACTAACACAAACAATGTCTACGTAGTATTACATACAGTATTTGCCCATCATAAAAATACATGATATACATTTATCAAATGGTTTTAAAATATAGAAACGTGTTATTTTTTACCCAGAACACTCCCCCATTCCAGGCACAGCACTGAAAAATCCTACTGGCTAATTTGGGTTCACTGAAAGAAAGAATATGACACATTGTCACTAATAGGCACAAAAAGGTATAGGCCTTGGCCTATCGTGGACACTGGACACCATATAAGGATCCATATTAAAGGGCTTTACTCATAACTCGTAGGGCGCAACTCAATCTGTATCGCGAAAGTTCAGTGCTATAGAGCAATTAAAATAAAAGGCCATGTTCACACATTAGCGGAGACTGCATTCACAGAAAACACTGCATATGTCGGCTCAATTGGATATCAATCGCGCAATAGAGCTAAACTTCTGCGTTAAGGATTTAATTGAGCCCCTAATATGAACCGTTCACAACTAGAAATAGCATATCCGGTTAGAGAGGGAGAAATGTAAATAAAATTGCAAAATATCAGTGTCTATTAAGCAGTAGACTTTTATGATATGTAACATGTATACCCTTTCTTATACCCACAATATTGTGCCAACCTGAACAGAAGTGTGCTGGCTCTGACATTCTTTTTTCCCATCACCCTTTCACAGTTACAGAAACAGTGGTGGATACATGACCAGGACAGCCCAGCTTGGCAGTGTGAATAGGGTATTGCAGCCCTACGTGCCAGTGCCTACCTCTCCTGTTTGCGTTCCTCACTCTGGGCCCGTCTCTGAGCCAGGGCCCCGCTGGCTCTCCTCCTCCGCTGCTCCTCCCTTTTCTGCTGGATGCGGGCATCCAGCTTGGAGATAGTTCCAATCCCCAAAATGGAGTCCTTAATCCCCTGTAGGACACACAGAAAATATGCACAGACTGGGGTAAATTACTTAAAGGAAATTAACACAGCACATTATTCTAATGTTATACACAACACTATGTTAGACTTGGTGGGTTGAAAAGTTCAACAGTAGTGTTTTAAATACAAAATGCATTCTTATATCATTCAAGTCATGTAGCATGTGCTTTAGTGCACTTGGTTACATAGTAGCACAGTTGAAATAAAACGTAAATTAATTTTAAAAAACAAGGCTAATTTTTGTTCTGCTTTTGTGGAGGGGATCACTAGCCATCTGAAAGCAAGATGATAAGGTTCAAGGTAAACAACACAAAGGTAAACATTTGGTTAAGTCTCTAAATGTAGGCTACTATGATTTTGCCCCAAAGCAACGTTTGCTCTACTTCCTTTAGACTAGAGAAAACAAGACAAAAATAAAAAGCTTACATTTTCTCAAAACATTTCACTTGTCTTGTGTAAAAACAAACTAATTAACCAGGAAAAATGCTAAATGGGCCACGCGGATGGCTTCAATTGAACTAAAAACATAGTTCCTAATGGATCTAAACAGAGCTTGGTAGTTGGTACACATTCTCATGATTCAGTGTCATAGCTGTACAGTCCTTTAACCCTATGTGTCGGCCTATCACTTGTGTGTGGACAGACAGGGTGTGTTGTGTTGCTGTCTGACCGTCGCAACATTGCGGAGGAAGGCCCTGATGCTGTCTGTCATCTCCAGACCAGCTGCAGATCCATCAACTGCAGAAGGAGGGGTGGCTGTGGACCTGGTCAGCTCTCATGGCAGGGAGGGTCACACCCAGCAACACCACACAGGAAAGCTGTTAGAGAGTAGCAAAATCACTTTGCTCCAAGTCTCATTATATTAAAAGGCGCATGTCATGTTATACAGCCTATATTTATTCACATCAGACATTAGGGAGGCAAACCAACCGGGATGGGTATAATTTGTGGAACGTTCCAACAGGAATCTGTTCCAAAAACGTGAAGTACAAGGATGCCAAAAAACAACGCATACACAGTAGCATGATCAATTCACCTAACTAATTAGCTGCCGAATAAGCATCAACTCACTACGTAGCTTATTCTTAATGTTTGTCCATAGGCAACCAGAGTGAGACATTTTTCGGAATAAACGTGGACGGTGAGTGAAAAACTTAAAGAAATAGCACAATTCTACCCGGTATCTTATTCTGCCGCTATACAACTTTGTATGTGTTGTTTGTTGGCAACATTGTTATTTACGAAGTTTTTGGAATAGATTCCTGTTGGAACGTTCCACAAATTATATCCACCCAACCAAGCGACCTGGCTGTGTCGACATCAGTCACAATACGATTCACACAGGAAAATATTTAGAGCAACAGGTTCACTTTACTCAGCGGGTCTGTACACTGATTGTTCACTGGCTTTATTAGTGACATTATTATTGAATAGCCAGTTAGCTACTTTATCAGGTAATGTTATCAAATAAACATTTCTGAATTCAATTTCTCGCTAACTAGCCAGCCATCTGTTGTTAGCCAGTCATGGTTGAAACATCGCTTTGCCTCAGACTTGTGACCTTCTTGTGCAGACAATCCTGAAACGGTAACGCTAGCTAACACATACAAAACCAAACATGGTATAGTAACCACATCGTTAACGTTACTTAGAATAACTAACGGTAGATCGTTATTTAGCTAGTATATAGTATATACGTTCAGTTTTAAGAATAGTCCATATTTTAGGTGTCAAACAAACTTTACTAACTAAATTATTTTTTTAGCTAGCTAACATTACATCGTCCAAATTCAAACGGTGCAAGCTGACTTAGCCAACGTTAAATCTATCAAATTCAAACAGTGCAAGCTAGTTAGCACACAAGCTAACTTGCCTCACTGGCTCGTTAGCTAAGCTAACAACGAAAATTATTTACTTGAATCAAGCGGACATTAAAGACAGGTCAGATAATCGAGCATTTAGTCCCCATGACCTACCTCATGCGACACTTTCACTGAAATATTATCTTCACTTTTTTTTATTACTGTTTCTTTAGCTCTTTCTTCTGCAACAACAAACCAACCCCTGGCCCGTAATTTGTGTATTGGGCAACCTCCAACCAAGGGGATTGTGGGAGGTGTAGTGTGGTGTGGAATGATGGCTAAAAGTTGTGTCCACTGAAATTGAACTTCATCAGAGTAACTTCCCTTCACTCACACGATATGAAGGCAAAGACCCCCTTAGGTCTCTTTCTTGCCCTGCCACAGTGCTTCTGCTTCAATAAAGTATATAAACCCTGGATTGCTGATGTATTGGTCATTGAGAGGCTTTGCCTCCTGCTGGCCATATTGACACTCCCCATTAGGAGCAGAATGGAATTCTACAGTATTTCAATGAAATGTTTCATGAGCATTGTTGTAGTGGGGACAGTAACATTAGTAATCTCAAAAAATTATACTTTAAGGAGTTTTTCTAAATAATGTATTTTTATGTTTAGCTCACATAATATAATTTAAAAGTATGCATTAAGGTGTCTGTAATATAATAAATGTGGCAAAAATGAACGTAGACATTCAATACATTTGAATTTTTATAGCTTCCAAAATAGTTTTTACGACGGTGGAGTCATGGTGGCTTCAACACAGCACCCCTATCAGTCATCTAGTGTATATAAATCATTGTTATGCTTGCACTTTTGGGATTTAGGCCAGGTGATGCCACTGAGGTATAATATTAACTGGGGACTGTTAATTTGTCCGTCCGTTGTTTTCAAGGTAATCTACTCATGTTCGCCGATTCATGGACTGTCTATATCCGGGTTGCATCAGTTTATATGGGCCAACAGGGAGCAGCGCGAGCAGTGACTATCTTCGGCTGTGAGGGATGGAAAAAATTGTCCTCAGCGACAATTATTGGAATAATTCAATGGATATTCTGTGCACAAAGGTGATGACTAAAGTGTCTTATTAGGAATTTTCAAATCTGACTTGTGGCCATCTATGGAATTTTCTTTCTGGGCCGGGAGTCAGTTAAACTGTAGTACCGAAGCAAAACTGTAGGAGCAGTCTAAACCATGCTTCTAGACCAGGGGGCACTTCAATCCGGTCCGCAAGACATTTACAAAAAATGTCTCCCCAATTTCATGGTATCCAATTGGTAGTTTTAGTCTTGTCCCATCGCTGCAACTCCCGTACGGACTCGGGAGAGGTGAAGGTTGAGTGCCGTGCGTCCTCCGAAACACGACCCAGCCAAGCCGCACTGCTTCTTGACAATGCCGCTTAACCCAGAAGCCAGCCGCACCAATGTGTCGGAAGAAACACCGTACACCTGGCAACCGTGTCAGCGTGCATGCGCCTGGCCCACCACAGGAGTCGCTAGAAGCGCAATCGGACAAGGAAATCTTGGCCTGCCAAACCCTCTCCTACCCCGGATGATGCTGGGCCAATTGTGCGCTGCCTCGTGAGTCTTCCCAGTCACTGCCAGCTGTGACACAGCCTGGGATCGAACCCAGGTCTGTAGTGATACCTCAGTGGTGCCTTAGACCGCTGCACCACTCGGGAGGCCCCTGCAAATTTAACAAACAGTTGGTCCCCCCAAAAATGCATCCCTCCGTTGAATTTCAAAATCCCGATGTGGCCCTCGAGCCAAAACGTTTGCCGACCCCTGTTCTAGAACGAAACCCTGGACCCTTGGGTGAATCACTCGTGACAACTATTGATGTAGACCTAAAGGTTTTTGTTTTGTAAATGAAATGTTCCAAGGAATCATCACTCATGGATTTCATACAATTTAACACTGTAGTAGGCCTACATAATTTTTCCATTCCCATTACTAAAATACTTTGAATGACAGGCTTATTGACACTTTAATAATTCTCATGCTGGGAACTAATGGGACCAACAAAGTGTGAAGTCAATGGAGAGACAACCACTTTTCCAGGATATGAATAAATAACAATATGAACAAAGTCAATGTCTATCTTTTCCTCTGTGCCAAAACCCACATGAAAACATTGAGAGAAAAGTTGAGACCTGATAGTTAGGGCAGCATATAAGGAGGAAGAAGGTGAATTTAAAAAAAGATAACATTTAAATGTCCCTGATATACCATATTTTTAAAATAGGTTAAAAGAGTTCCTCAGTCGCAGAGCAGTCCACTGTAGACTCAACACTGTCACCACACATACTTCATCAAATCAAATTTTATAGGTCAACCTATTTAGCATATTTTATTGCGGGTGTAGCGAAATGCTTGTCGTCACAACCATGCACAACTCTAGCACAGCAGAAATTTTATGAAAGGACTTGTTGGAAAGGTGGCATCCTATGACGATGCCACGTTGAAAGTCACTGAGCTCTTCAGTAAGGCCAATAAATCATCCCCAACTTCCAATTGGCTCATTCATCGCCCCTTCTTTCCCCTGTAACTATTCCCAGGTCATTGCTGTAAATGAGAATGTGTTCTCAGTCACCTGGTAAAATAAGGGTAAAAAAATATTATGATCACAGGCCACACAGAACACATTAGAAAGGAGTGTGATAAAAACTTGGCCTCCATAAGAATATAGAATAACCCTGTCATAGCCTTTCTAAGGATAGCCTTTCCACTCCCTATGTAATCTTGCTTTTGTGACCTACTGGGTTCGAACTGGGTCTTCTGCATGTCACAAGACTGTGTTAGTCAACTTAGCTGAAGCCTATAGGGATAACTTAAGGAAGTTAATGTAAAGGAGGATACACTGCTTGCTTAACACGTACCACTTCCCCGTGATTCAACTCATACCGAGACTCAAACTCAGGACCTCTGCCTCGCAAACATACGTGACCACCCTCCTAAAGCGTTCCAACCCACCACACTATTGAAAAAGGCCTTATTGATGAGAACCTTGCCTGAAAACCGGAAGACTTGTTAGTTTGACATGTTTGTTTGTGTTAGAAATGTGTTACTGTTAGTATAGTGACTGACTGTGTTAAGAAATCGTTAGCCTCTTGAGCTAAAGCCTAGGGATTGGTCCTGTGACTTGGATGGGTCTCTTTTAGGAAGTGGTCAAAGGGGACTGAAGTGTAACACAGGTGGTTCAATGACCACGCTCACGTGATGAGTAACTCGTCCAAAACCTTTGCATTCTCTGGCGCACAGGAGACCTGGGTTAGAATCTCATCAGTCAAACTAACACATTTCTTGAGATCTTAGGCAAAGTTGCTCATCACATGCATGGATCACCAAACCACCTCTATCGCATTCTCATTAAATAGGGTGCACAGATCCTTCTGCTTCTGTTTGCCACAATACATTTTATTGTTGTGCAGTAGGCCTGATTTTGAACCCAGTCAGTTATATTGGTTCTGGGATCTGAGTTTGAGGTGAAAGGGGGTGAAATGTAATTGAGGTGGTTTGATGAACCACACTCTTTGGATGAGTAACCTTGCTGTAGACTTTAAGACTTGTGTTAACTTCCTGAACTAATCCCTATGGGCTTTAGCTAAGTGGGCTAACACAGTCTTGTGACAGGCAGGAGACCCAGTACAAACCCAGTAGGTCACAAGAGCAAGATTAAATAGGGAGTGGAAAGGCTATCCTTAGAAGTGCAATGACAGGGCAATTCAACTATGTTCTTACGGGGGCCAAATTTAGGTTTTTATCACACTCCTTTTTAACGTGTCCTGTGCAGCCTGTAATCATCATAGAGGGGAATTGAAGGGAAGTCCATGTTACAGTATTAGCTTTTAGGAATGGGTCATAAACGGTCATAATAGCTTCTAGCCCAAACGATTCAAACGCTAGAGTCAAATTCATAGATAGAAAATGTATTCAACATGCCACATCGGCTTCAGAAACCGCCAGAAGCTGCTGTTGACCACAGATAGTGTTTGATTCTATCAGGATGTTGTCTCTGGTTTTCGATCTTAATTTAGAGACTGAATCTGAGAAGTTGAATATATGAAACTTTGATAAACTTATGAAATTATAGTTTGTAAACTTGATACACAGACAACGAATGCAATATCTACCATATTGAAACTGAACATATAAATATTGAATTTGAATATTTAATTCAATTGGAAATAGAATTGTAAAAATTAATGCAATATTTATTCAATTCAGTTTCAAATCATGAAATACAAGTTCAATTTCTGAATTCAAGTATTCAATTTGTGCATTACAAATTCTAAAATATAAAATTCTAATTCTATATCCTAATACAAATAAAAAATGATGGAATTCCAAAACATTTCTGTTGGCACTGAAATCGCTCAATACTTGTCACACTCAACAGAAGAAGGATTAGGAACATGTTTGTATATCTTTAGCAAAACAAATCAAGTATTTAGCCGACTAACCAAGGCCGTTGTTGACAGTTATTGATAATTGCAGCTTTACTTTCCAGGTCACTCCTGTGTAGGCCATGACCTTTTGTTGCCTTTGGCTGTTACTGTCGGGAAAACATGACTTAGAATTGTTGAAGTTCCCATTCTAGCGAAAACTATTACGATTTTGAGATAAGAAAGTGACTCTTTATTTCTGTTTTTCAGTTATAAGGAAAAAACAAGACTAAACATGACTTTGGCCCAGTGGTAAATACTTTTGAGTTCAGTAAGTAGAAACCAAGGTTATTTGATTTAGTGAACCTAATGTTCTACTCAGCTTGAGTCTTTGTTTAGAGTTCACCTTCAACTTTTTATTTAACCTAAAGAAATTGACAATGGACAAATTGTTATTATTTTTCACAAATGATAACATAATATGTATTGTGTACTAGTCATTTGAAAACATTACTGAAACTCATAGAAAGAATGCACCAGGATTGCAAAATGCTATGGTGCTGAAGGCCTGTTTCTGAGAATTTAATCATATAAAACTTACTGTATTGTATGCCTTGAATAAAAAATATGCACATTCATTCTAGGCTATATTACAGATCATACAGTGCCTTCGGAAAGTATTGACCCCTTGACTTTTTCCACATTTTGTTACGTTACAGCCTTATTCTAAAATGGATTAAATAACAAGAAATCCTCAGCAATCTACACACAATACCCCATAATGACAAAATGAAAACAGGTTTTTCGAAATTGTTTCAAATGTATTAAAAATAAATAACAGTAATACCTTATTTACACTATTCAGACCCTTTGCTATGAGACTCGAAATTGAGCTCAGGTGCATCCTCTTTCCATCGATCATCCTTGAGATGTTTCTACAACTACATTGGAGTCCACCTATGGTAAATTCAATTGATTGGACATGATTTGGAAAGGCACACACCTGTCTATATAAGGTCCCACAGTTGACAGTGCATGTCAGAGCAAAAACCAAGCCATGGGGTTGAAGGAATTGTCCGTAGACATCCGAAACAGGATTGTATCGAGGCACAGATCTGGGGAAGCGTACCAAAACATTTCTGCAGCATTGAAGGTTCCTAAGAACACAGTGGCCTCCATCATTCTTAAATGGAAGAAGTTTGAAACCACGAAGACTCTTCCTAGAGCTGGCAGCCCAGCCAAACTGACCAATCTGCTGAGAAGGGCCTTGGTCAGGGAGGTGACCAAGAACCCAATGGTCACTCTGACAGAGCTCTAGAGTTCGTCTGTGGAGATGGGAGAACCTTCCAGAAGGACAACCATCCAATCTACCTACCTCATCTCCATATTGTTTTTATTCACTTTGCTGCTCTTTTGCACACCAGTATCACTACTTACACAACATCATCTGATCATCATCATCTGCTCATCTATCACTCCAGTGTTAATCTGCTAAATTGTAATTACTTTGCTACTATGGCCTATTTATTGCCTTACCACCTCATGCCATTTGCACACACTGTATATAGACTTTCTTTTTTTTCTATTGTGTACGCTTGTTTATTCCATGTGTAACTCTGTGTTGTTGTTTCTGTCGCACTGCTTTGCTTTATCTTGGCCAGGTCGCAGTTGTAAATGAGAACTTGTTCTCAACTAGCCTACCTGGTTAAATAAAGGTGAAATAAAAACATTTTTAAATCTCTGCAGCACTCCACCAATCAGGCCTTTATGGTAGAGTGGCCAGACGGATGCCAATCCTCCATAAAAGGCACATGACAGCCCGCTTGGAGTTTGCCAAAAGCCACCTAAAGACTCTCAGACCATGAGAAACAAGATTGTCTGGTCTGATGAAACCAAGATTGAACTCTTTGGCCTGAATGCCAAGTGTCACGTCTGGACAAAACCTAGCACCATCTCTAAGCATGGTGGTGGCAGCATAATGCTGTGGGGATGTTTTTCAGCGGCAGGGACAGGGATACTAGTCAGGATCGAGGGAAAGATGAACGGAGCAAAGTACAGAGAGATCCTTGATGAAAACCTGCTCAGGACCTCAGACTGGGGCGAAGGTTCACCTTCCAACAGGACAACGACCCTAAGCACACAGTCAAGACAACACAGGAGTGGCTTTGGGTCTCTGAATGTCCTTGAGTGGCCCAGCCAGACCCCGGACTTTAACCCGATCGAACATCTCTGGAGAAAGCTGAAAATAGCTGTGTAGCAACGCTCCCAATCCAATCTGATAGAGCTTGAGAGTATCTGCAGAGAAGAATGGGAGAAACTTCCCAAATACAGGTATGCCAAACTTGTATCATCATACCCAAGAAGACTCAAGGCGGTTATCGCTGCCAAAGGTGCTTCAGCAAAGTACTGAGTAAAGGGTCTGAATACTTATGTAAATATAATATTTACGTTTTTTATTTTTTATAAATTAGCACAAAAAAAACTTCTGTTTTTGCTTTGTCATTATGGGGTATTGTGTAGATTGTTGAGGGAAAATATTTTTTTTAATACATTTTTGAATAAGGCTGTAATGTAACAAAATGTGGAAAAGTCAAAGGGTCTGAATACTTTCCGAAGCTTGTATAGGTTACATTGGTAGGTTAGGTAGGTTACATTGCATATCTATAAACATAAAAAACATGGCAACATGGCATCATAGCTACATAGACCGTTATTAAAGATTAACGTATGTATATATTGGAGCTAACTGGCCTTGTTAATTTAAAATGTCGTTGTTGATATTATGGCATCACCTTATCAAGCCCAGCTAACTCCTCCACTCTGCTCACTCTCCAATCAGAACATTCACAGTGTTTTTGGAACAGAACATACACGCTACTACTACAAAAATATTAATTACATTTTCATAATGCTCTATGTAGCTATAATGCAATGTTTATGATGTGTGTATAGATGTGTAATGTATGCTTAATGGTACACATTCACTGTAAATCGTTAACATAGATTCATAGCACATGATACTGTAGATGCTGTCAGCATTAGGGAACTTTATAATAAAGCAGTAAGGTGATCTGTGATTTATTCATAATATATCATAGCATCTTGTGCCTTGTTACTTTACTATACAGCTCCATAATGTTCTATAGACTGCATCTTAATTCATAGGTGCTATAAATATGTTTATATGGCAATATGAAACAATTCTACCCTAAAGTACCCGGGGGAAAGTGTTACCCTGAATTGCTTATCTGTTTCTAATGTACTCTACAAGAGTAATATTTGATCATTCCTTGTGTATAGTCTTTATCTTACTGTACATTCAGCAGCATGTTCAATTGTTATTCAAGTATATTTACTGATACCTAATCCATATACATGACAGAAACTGTCATTGAACGTTCATTGTCAATATCACTGTTTCTGATTCATGTGGAACAAATATTCATGGATTAAAACATTTATTTCAGAGGTCTAGAATTGCTTACAGGTTACGTCTGTGCTGTAAAGTCCTCCACTTCTAACCCCTGAAATTGTGTTACTGTAGCTACCCAATGAGGTAGCCCTATTTGCTGCTGGTGAACCAAATGCATGCTGGTCCCTTTAAATGGGTGAGAGTGAACGGTGATCCGAAGCAGCCAGCTGCACTGTGGGCCATGTGTTCCTGCATCCTCCTCCCCTCTCATTCAGCTGTTTCCAAATGACAACACCTCCCCCTCCCCCTCCCTCTTAAACCTCCTGCTCCCGCTCTGCTCTGAGTGCAGTCATTTCTAGTGCAGAAAAATGTCCCTGGTGACACTAAAGGATGACGCAGGCTCTCTCTCGTTTTCTCTCTTTCCTTCTCCTCTCTCCCTCTCTTTCTCTTTTCCAATAGCTCTATATATCTCACTTTGTTCTATCTCTCCCTCTCCCGCTATATCTCTCTCACTCTCCATTTCTCCTTGCTTTCTCTCTCTCCTCACTCTCCCTCCCTCCCTCCCCCTACCTCTTCCCCGGCACTGCAGTGCTGGTTGTGATTCCACAAATACGTGCACACACACCACACACACACACGTTCTCACACAGCGGAGCGTAGCTGAGAGGCAGGGACTGCAGCAGTATGCACCAGCCGCGTCTGATCTGTGTGGAGACTTGAGGAAGGAGAACTGGGAAGAGGATATAATGTAGCAGTGTCTTACACAACCCAACCCCCGTGTGTACAGTAGCTACATCTCTACTCTGCAGCAGTGGCAACGGTGCATTTCAAGAGCGGACAGCTTATGTTATCTGCCCCCCTCTGACTGCACTGCCTCTGCATCCATCTCCATTCACTCTGCTCCTCCCATTCCACCTCTTCATCCTCCTCTTCCTCCTCCCGACTACGGCAACATTAGGCAGGACCACGGACCGCACGAGACCGCCAACGCTGACCGCTGGACCCTCAGGTTTGTCCTGTCTGATGGAGTCGTGCTGGTTATGCTAGATCATTATCACCTTCATTAACGACTGGATTCTAATCGAGCTCAGGAGACAAGGAGAGAAAAAACATCCCCCAAAAACGAAAAAGGAGTGTTGGATGTTTGTGACGCTCTTTGTCGGCGCTGTTGGGTCGTTGGCTCTTATCCTGTATTTGCTTGGTTGTTTTTGCTTTCTCTGAGACTGGCTAGCAGGCACTGCAGCACCAGGAAGGACTGCAGGAGCCGTGAAGTAGTATGGCATGAGGACCCAGGGGCGAGCGAATCGGAAGGGCTTGAGCTACCATTACTGCCACTGCTGCTGCTGAGGTGCTTATCTTTATTTTTTTTCTCCAGAAAGGGCGTCTGGTGGGGGCTGGGTTGGGGTGGGTTGTGACAGTGAAGGTACCCGGGACCCTGCAGAGTGGAGTGGGTGTCTCTGGCGTAGAGGAGCCACGCAGATAGGCAGGACGTCCTGTGGGAAAGGAGGAGAGAAGAGAGGAAGAGGGGCTGGCTCAGGCTCGGGCCCCTGATGGTGGCTATTTTTGTCTCCCCTAGCTGAGTGATTGGTGACAGCGTGTAAAGGAAAAGATGCTTATGGGTGCGGGACGAGACACGGCGCGGGATGAGGCCCAGAAGCTTCACAGGAAGTGGCTGAAGCACCAGGCCTTCATGGCCGAGCTGGCCCGCAACAAAGAATGGCTGGCCAAGATAGAGCAGGTGAGTGGAAAGGAGAGGGGAGAAGGAGGTGGGGGGAGGTCAGAGAGAGCAGGTGAATGGAGAGTGCAGGGGAGAGGGTGGTGGGGGGAGGAGGTCAGAGAGAGCAGGTGAATGGAGAGGGGAGTGGAGAGGGTGGTGGGGGGAGGTCAGAGAGAGAGCAGGTGAATGGAGAGGGGAGAGGGTGGTGGGGGGAGGTCAGAGAGAGCAGGTGAATGGAGAGGCTGGTAGGGGGAAGTCAGTGAAAGCAGGTGAGTGGAGAGGGTGTTAAGGGGAGGTCATTGAGAGCAGGTGAGTGGAGAGGGTGGTAGGGGGAGTTCAGTGAGAGCAGGTGAGTGGAGAGAGTGGTAGGGGGAGATCAGAGAGAGCAGGTGAAGGGGGGTGGGGGAAGGTCAGACAGATCAGGTGAGTGGAAGGTGCAGGGGGAGGGTAGTGTGAGCACATGATTGAGAGAGGGTTTGTGCTTGGGGAGGATAGTGTGTGTATGTGTGTGTGTGTGTGTGTGTGTGTGTGTGTGTGTGTGTGTGTGTGTGTGTGTGTGTGTGTGTGTGTGTGTGTGTGTGTGTGTGTGTGTGTGTGTGTGTGTGTGTGTGTGTGTGTGTGTGTGTGTGTGTGTAAAAGGGATGGTCACGTCGGCAAGACACATTAGGCATATTGGGGGGGGGGGGGGGTTGTCATTACTCCGTTTTGATTACTCAGCCATGAGTAAACTGTAAACAAATATTGTTATATGCTTCTCTTTAGGACATCCTGAATTTCAAGTTCAAGGTTATACACGTGAAAGCATTCTTGTTATGCTTTCTGCATAACTGAAGCAGTAAACCCCGGGCAATGTATTTTTCCTATTGCCTATTCATCTGCCCATGCTATAGCTACATACTAACATTGGATTATATTTTACCAGTGTGTTTCTTCCTCAAAGCATTTATTATCAATAATTGGATGAAACGTGAACATCATGACAGTTAGTGGGCTATCTATCAGACCTGTGTGCTACTATCAACATACAATCCATTCATGGCCTTATTTTATGAATATACCAACAAGTCTGTATTAATAGTGTAGTACTGTACAACATGCAATTGTTTGTATGGTAACTAGAGAGGCAGTAAATGCTGACATCCCAGTTCTCTAGTGCTGTTTTATCAGTGAAGACAACCCATACCTGGGTTGGGTTCAATAGAGAGAAAATTTTCGAAACTGGAAGGTACTACTTGAACTTGTACAATAAGAACAAGCCTTGGTGTTACTGTGTGCCCTACTGACCCCGATCCAAGTGTTCTTCAACCACACTGCTGCAGAGAAGCCTGGTGGGAGGCTCATGTGGGTGCTCCACGTTTGAATTAGTTGATTTACCTCGGAATTCCAAATCAACCCCTAGCCCATACACCTAAGGCACTCAGCCAATCAGAAGGCCAGGTGAGGCAATTGACATAATACTGCCATACACAATCCTTTCAGTTCTACAGGGACTAGGGCTCGATTTAGAATAAGTCTACCCATTCCAGGAAAAGGTCTACTGTATGTCGAAACCTTTAGTTTGTAAAAGTCTTCACTCCAAGTAATTCAATTTAGGGCCAGGCTATACTGTGAGAATTAGCTTATCTAGCCCACATGCCCTTTTGAATGCTCTCTTGACCACTATTGTGTCTCTCTATCAAGAGATACATGTAATCGAATAAGTCACTGCATGCAAATACCTTGGTATTTGGATGGACAATGACTTATTGTTTAAAAAAACATACGGATGAGCTTGTTAAGAAACTAAGATTTAAAGTGGGCTTTTTTTTACAAAACAGGTCTTGTCTCTCTCTAGTCAGCAGGAAGCAGATTGTGCAGTGAACCTATCTACCTGTTCTTGATGAGGATGATACTATTTATCAAAGTGCAACTGCCTCTACTCTTAAACCCCTGCATGCCATTTCTCATAGTGCCCTTTGTTTTATCACAGGAGACAGTTTTATTACTGTATTCTTTACCAAAAGGTTGGTTGGACCTCTTTGAAGTCACGTAGATCACATTACGCTCTTTTTGTTTAAAAAGCCCTGCTCCACAAGCTTCCGACTTACCTAACTTCACTATTAAGATTTAAAATGACAAGTTATCAAACCAGTTCATAGGGTTGGTTAACTCTGGAGACTCCTATGTTTGTCAGTGCAATTGTGTCGTGCTGTATTTTACTTGTTTTATATTGTATTCCATTTTTTTGTTCCATGAAATTGTATATTCAGGGCTCCCTTCAAAAAGAGACACTGGTCTCAATGGTGACTCTGCTAAAATAAAGGTAAAATAAAAAAACTAAATAAAAATAGATTGGATGTGAAAACATAGATTTACTGTACGTAGGACCTAGCTAACTAATTATTGTCGATAACACCATTTTGAAAGCCTTAAATGTCTGCTGGATGTCTTAGCCTTAAAATTGTATCAAAATGTATGTTATTTTCATGCATTTCCCAGCACTCTTACCTTTAATTTTCTAAGACGTTTGCAATGTCCTGTGCTTTCTTGCAAGAACGTGATTTTAACCTCAGTTGGAATACCTTCATGATTGACATTTCAATGGATTTCATTTCAATGATTTAATTTATTCCGGTAAATCTGATATTTTGATATTGTAGCGGTTTACTGAAATTATTTATTCATCGAGCTCATCAGCAAGGTATTTATCTTTTTGCTCTCACATTTCGTAGAATATTATGGCATGATAGACTGAAACACCTCTAATTTACGAAAATTGCTTTGTTGATATATATCTCAATGCAGAAGTTTTATATCAAAAGGGCATATTGATAACAAATGTTATATACACTACCAGTCAAAAGACTTACTCATTCAAGAGTTTGTCTTTATTTTTACTATTTTCTACATTGTAGAATAATAGTGGAGACATCAAAACTCTGAAATAACACATATGGAACATGTAGTAACCAAAAATGTGTTAAACAAATATAAATATATTTTATATTTGAGATTCTTCATATAGCCACAATTTGCCTTGATAACAGCTTTGCACATGCTTGGCATTCTCTCAACCAGCTTCATGAGGGAGTCACCTGAAATGCATTTCAATTAACAGGTGTGCCTTCTTAAAAGTTCATTTGTGCAATTTCTTTACTTCTTAATGCGTTTGAGCCAATCAGTTGTGTTGTGTTATACAGAAGATCGCCCTATTTGGTAAAAGACCAAGTCAATATTATGGCAAGAACAGCTCAAATGTGCTAAGAGAAACGAGAGTCCATCATTACTTTAAGACATGAAGGTCAGTCAATGCAGAAAATGTCAAGAACTTTGAAAGTTTCTTCAATAGCAGTCGCAAAAACCATCAAGCGCTATGATGAAACTGTCTCTCATGAGGACCGCCACAGGAAAGGAAGACCCAGAGTTACTTCTGCTGCAGAGGGTAAGTTCATTAGGGTTAACTGCACCTCAGATTGCAGCGCAAATAAATGCTTCACAGAGGTCGAATTGCTGCAAAAAAAACGCTAGTAAAGGACACCAATGATAAGAAGAGACTTGCTTGGGCCAAGAAACACAAGCAATGGACATTAGACGGGTGGAAATTTGTCCTCTGGTCTGGAGTCCAAATTGGAGATTTTTGGTTCCAACCGCTGCGTCTTTGTGAGATGCGGTGTGGGTGATCTGATGATCTCCGCATGTGTATTTCCCACCGTAAAGCATGGAGGAGGAGGTGTTATGGTGTGGGGGTGCTTTGCTGGTGACACTGTCTGTGATTTATTTAGAATTCAAGGCACACTTAACCAGCATGGCTACCACAGCATTCTGCAGCGATACGCCATCCCATCTGGTTTGCGCTTAGTGCGACTATCATTTGTTTTTCAACAGGACAATGACCCAACACACCTCCAGGCTGAATAAGGGCTATTTTACCAAGAAGGAGACTGATGGAGTGCTGCATCAGATGACCTGGCCTCCACAATCCCCCGATGGTTTGGGATGAGTCGGACCGTAGAGTGAAAGAAAAGCAGCCAACAAGTGCTCAGCATATGTGGGAACTCATTCACGACTGTTGGAAAAGCATTCCAGGTGAAGCTGGTTGAGAGAATGCCAAGAGTGTGCAAAGCTGTCATCAAGGCAGAGGGTGGCTATTTGAAGGGTGGCTATTTGAATCTCAAATTTGAATCTCAAATAAAAAAATATATTTTAATTTGTTTCACACTTTATCGTTACTACATGATTCCATATGAGTTATTTCATAGTTTTGATATCTTATAATAATATAATATAATATATAATAATGATAACTATTATTCTAAGATGTAGAAAATAGTAAAAATACAGACAAACCCTTGAATGAGTAGGTTGTAACGGCAGCCTTCCTCCTCGTCTGAAGAGGAGGTGTAGCAGGGATCGGACCAAGACGCAGCGTAGTTCGTGTTCAACATGTTTAATAAAAAGACGATAAACGTGAACACTATACAATACAAAATAACAAACGTGGCAAAACCGAAACAGTCCTATCTGGTGCAGAGAACACAAAGACAGAATACAACCACCCACAAACCCCAACACAAAACAAGCTACCTAAATATGGTTCCCAATCAGAGACAATGACTAACACCTGCCTCTGATTGAGAACCGTATCAGCCCATACATAGAAACGGACAAACTAGACACACAACATAGAATGCCCACCCAGCTCACGTCCTGACCAACACTAAAACAAGGAAAACACAAAAGAACTATGGTCAGAACGTCACATAGGTGTTCTAAAACTTTTGACTGGTAGTGTAAATCAAAATTATATACCACTGAGAGGTTATATGTTATAGCAGAGATTAAACGTGAGGTGATGAATGAATGTCTTATTGAGGATATGAGAGCCTCTCACCATACCATACGTATCAGAATGCTCACATGGCCATCTTGCTTGTCCAGTGTAGATGCAATAGTAGGCCCCCCTTCATGAGCCTGATGCTGCTCAATGATGCTCAATGTTCTGCCCTGCAGTCAAAGGCAAATGGGTTTTCTAGAGGGTCCAGGTATTAGTTTTTTTTAAAAGCATATGTCTTTGTTTATTCTTGATGTGGCTGTAAAATGAAATTGGATTATATTATAAATAATGCATGAAATAACTGATCAATCCAACTAATAATAAAAGTAGTCAGAGAGCAGCCGTACCAAACATTGGTAAATCGCGATCTCTCCAACAGTGAAAAATCTTTGGAAAGACCAGGGCCATGTTCAGTAGGACACAAGGTCATGGAACATTTAGATATACATATATTTGGAGAACAGACAAACCTCTTTGCCTTGTAGAGTAAGGATTGGAGCTGGTTCTCAAATGGTTGATTTTTAGGAGTGAGGATGTCTGTTGGTAGAGTAGACACAGTATAATATGTACATGCATAAAATAGCTCAGTCATAATCAGTATTGGATGTTAGTGACATACATTTAATACCTGTGATAGATATAGTATCTTGGATAAAAGCATCTTACAATTAAGTATGATTTGTTCATTATGTACATACAGTACATCTACAAATGGCTGTGAAATGTCTACTGGTGTCACAGAGAGGCCCTCGCTCGAGCTAGAATGACAGCTAGCTCAAAGTGGAAACGTAATGAAAAAGGATACCTGCTCTGCTTCAGAATCATCAGCGTATTTGTATAACCTTTCATACCAGATACCAGATAGATACAGTACAAAAGTACATTAAAAGAATGGACACAGAAGATGTCTGCTCTGTCTGTGGTGACTGTATCCACAAGGCTGACTAGCGGGGTTTCTCAAGGGCTCTATGTCTCTGCTAGGCCCACGCAAGATGTGTTTCAGAGACCCTCGTGTCTTGCTACTCTCGAGAACATCACTTAATCGGCCCCCACCTATCCTTCCTCCTCTCCCTCTCTCGTTACCTGAGAGACCGGGGAGAAAAGATTATGCTGCGTTCTGCTGCGATTTGAGAACTCTCTGTCCTTTTGGAAGGGTTCCCGCCCCGGGCCAATTCCTCTGCTCTCCCTCAGTACTTACTCAGCAGATGGACCTGAGTCCCAGCTTGAAGCTCTGAGCTGGGACTGGGCCTGAGCTCGGAGCTCTGAAGTGGGGCTGTCTCAGTAGAGGCCTCTTCAGTCCCGTGGGGATGCTTGTCTGTAACAAAGAGAGGACTCTGGGGTTTACTTAAGGCTGACCTTGTGGCAATGCTTTGCCAATGTCAAATGCTGTGTAAACATAGAAAAACACTGTGTAAACACAAAAACACCTATCCCTCTGGAACACTTGATACTGTCAAACAAAAGCATACGACAGGATCACATCACATCCAGTTGATGTCCTTGGATTCGGTCTAGTGAACATATAACAGTTGAGGTCTGTTGTTGCTGTTTTTAAGGTGTTGGTTTTGCGAGCTAAAAATTAACCATGCACTAGCCTTTTAGTCAGAATCTACAACTGCGTCAGTCACACGTTGTTTTGGTTGCCCGGAGTAGTACCTAGAATCTATCTGCACACCCACTTGAGAAACCATGTAGCTGCACCTAGCTAGCTGTATGTAAAGTATCGTTAAGGTGATGTCATGGATTAGTTTAGCATCACAATATACCTGCCAATAGGGTAATTAACAGCAAATGATTCAAACCAGGCCTCTGATGGCATTGTGGGTGTGCGTCTGTATGTGTGCGCAGGCACGCGTGTGTGTGCATATCCATGTGAATGCCATGTTTGTGAGAGTGTGAGTGCCTATTGATTTTCATAGGCTACACGTTTGTTATTTAATCCATTTTAGAGTAAGGCTGTAACGTAACAAAATGTGGACATTTGTTACGTTACAGCCTTACTCTAAAATGGATTAAATAACAAAAAGTCCTCAGCAGTCTACACACAATACCCCATAATGACATAGTGAAAACAGGTTTTTAGAAATTGTTTCAAATTCATAAAACCACAAATAGAAATACCTTATTACACAAGTATTCAGACCCTTTGCTATGAGACTCGAAATTGAGCTCAGGTGCATCCTGTTTGCATTGATCATCCTTGAGATGTTTCTACAACTTGGTTGGAGTCCACCTGTGGTAAATTCAATTGATTGGACATTATTTGGAAAGGCACACACCTGTCTATATAAGGTCCCACAGTTGACAGTGCATATCAGAGCAAAATCCAAGCCATTAGGTTGAAGGAATTGTCCATAGACCTCCAAGACAGGATTGTGCCGAGGCACAGATCTGGGGAAGGGTACTAAAACATTTATGCAGCATTTAAGGTCCCCAAGAACATAGTGGCCTCCATCATTCTTAAATGGAAGTAGTTTGGAACTGCCAAGACTCTTCCTTGAGTTGGCCGCCCGGCTAAACAGAGCAATCGGGGGAGAAGGGCCTTGGTCAGGAACGTGACCAAAAACCCGATGGCCACTCTGACAGAGCTCCAGAGTTCCTCTGTAGAGATCGGAGAACCTTCCAGAAGGACAACCATCTTTGCAGCACTCCACCAATCAGGCCTTTATGGTAGAGTGGCCAGACGGAAGCTACTCCTCAGTAAAATGCAAATGACAGCCCGCTTGGAGTTTGCCAAAAGGCACCTAAAGGACTCTCAGACCACGAGAAGCAAGATTCACTGGTCTGATGAAACCAAGATTGAAATCTTTGGCTTGAATACCATGCGTCACTTCTGGATGAAACCTGACACCATTCCTACGGTGAAGCATGGTGGTGGCAGCATTATGCTGTGGGGATGTTTTTCAGCGGCAGAGACTGGGATACTAGTCGGGATCGAGGGAAAGA